>NC_072785.1:6119552-6292052 GCF_022539595.1 Amphiprion ocellaris
TTTTTGTAAGTCTCTGAGGAGACTTTACTCTTTGTATTAAAGTAACTGAGCAATGTTCTGATAGTGTCTGTTCCTTTCACTTGACAATTATTGCATAATTTCTGTTGGTCTGTCACATAAAATCTCAAATAAATATAATTTTACAAGTTTGTTCCTGTGACATGACAACATGTGGAAAAGTTCAAGAGGTATGAACAATTTGGCAAGCCACTCTATGATTAAAATCTAGCATGATTGAAAGAAATTATCTAAAAGAACCAGATTCATTACCACAATTCAATTTAACTTACTAGTCACTTTACAACAAAGGACAGTTTAGAAAGGGCATCACATCTGTGCTGGATCTGTTTGCTCTTCTTGGTGGTTTCAGATCTTTTCATGACTAATGTAGTTGTCCTCATTGCCTGGCCTTATGTGTGTTGTAGTTATGTTTTGGTGCAAATGTCTGATTCTAAACGTTTCTTATCCTCTCGTCTTGAGTGAAAATAGACCTCAGTCTTAGTGAGACCACTTGATTAACTTTGCATCACTCCTGGCTGTTATGTGAGCATGGTCGGTAACGTGTTGTGATCCTCTCACTGTGGACTGAAGGTTGTTCCATTTTGACAGAGATGACCTCCTTCACCCCTCTTTCATACCAACCGAGGCCTGTTTCACATATCTTTCTTTGTGTAAATCGGCTCAACAAAGCCTGAAGGCCCAGTCAGAGTTAACAGGAATCCTAAAGGTGGTTATCAACACTTAGTCAGTTCAGATTTTCTGCTTCAGACTGTGTGCGTTAAGATAAAAGAGGACATTTAACACATTACTAGACTCTTCTTTAGTACAAAATGGTCTCTTACTTCAGTCAGTGTTGTTATAATAGTGGTTAATGACAGGGATGGTGATGTACACCTGATAATTATGTGTTAACATATTTGTTTTCCTGAACAGAATAATCCATTTTCTAATGTGTTCTCTCAGCTGCACTACCAGCAGTGTAAACAAACCTGACAGGAAATCAGGACCAAACATACAAATACATTTATGTGATTTCTGCATCACTAACTAAATACACGTTGGGTTTCCATGGAAATGTGATGCATACAGTGTGCGATACTAGAACTGCCCAGCTTCATTCAGTGATTTCAGTAACACACAGTTCAACAGGTTTACAGATAAAACATTTTATTTAGTATCGCTCATAAATAATTAGCAGAAAACAATTTTCTTCTTTTTATAGCAGCTTTAAATCCGTTACGGTGAACAAAACCTCCACCGGACCAGGTTAGTTCTGCATCAGTTACCATGGTGCTGACAGATTAATCTTGTTTTGTAGTGAAGCTCTGGCTTCTTGAGCACTTTCAAGTTTGTATTTTGTTAATGTGACTTGTGGCCTACGAGACAAAAAATACATGAAACAAATAAAAGTTCAACAAAATATCAGGTGAGAGATGAAGTGAGGCACTAAATCATTTCTGGTATTCTACATATTATTTAACCTTCATTTCATCTTTATTTCTTGCAATAAAAACATTCTCTTTTTATTTTGAAGTCACACTCATCAGTCAGCATTTCAGTGTCTGTATGTTTAGAACCACTGTCCAAAACCTGAATAAACAGAGTCATTGTGTCCATTTTAGGCTGAAAGACGTTTTCATTTCCGCTTCAAAGTTCAAGAGTTCACAACAACAGTTAAGAGTCACTGCAGCTTCTAGACGTAAATACACTGATCTGTACTTCAGTCAAACACCCTCATCTTTCTACAGCTATTGAAGCCAAAATCACATTTAAGGCTGAATTCTTAAACAAAACATTTCTTCCATCTTTTCTTTTTTCCCCTCAAATTTGAGTCAGTCATTTAAGGAACATATTGGCTTTGGTAATTTTGGGATGTCCACAAAATATTCTACATCAGCTTCAACACTGCCATCCTGAGTGCTAAGGATTTGGTTTCACTGCTTTCCTCAAAGATATTTGACACATTTAGGGTTTATGGTCTTAGCAGAACTTACACACTAGAACATCTCTGCTATGAAAGACTCTGCTAAATGTCCCCTGCAGCATCACATCTCCAGGTAAGAGCCACACCAGCTTGTTTCATGTCTCTACAGGATCAACAGAGCCATTGCTGCTTCTTTTCCTCTTTTCATTATCTCGGTCTGCTGCTCCGTCATGAGGTCCGTCTGTCTGGCCCGTATCAGTCCTTTGGAGAGGAGAGGGTGTTTCTGGAAAGTTCTGCCCAGGCCCCAGCACCTGTCTGACAGTCACATTCACCCTGGAGTTGTGGATGTACCTGGAGCATAGCGCCCAGTCCTCCTCAGACACCAGCTCCACCACAGCATCCCCCTGTAGGGACGAGGTCAGGCTGCAGCCTTCCATCTCTAAAGTAGTGTGACCCTGAGGGGCTGGGAGGATGCGTGGGACGGCGTGGTAAAGAAGGCGGCTTTGTCCCGACATCAGCATCATGTCCCCACTGTGCATGTACATGGCAGTAGGGGGATCCTGTCTGCAGGTGCCTCCCAGGAGGAAGATGGCCGACTGTCCAAAACTAGCAGAAAAGACGACAAAGTACCCTGTGAGGGGATTACAGTGTTCTCTAGTTAACCAGGCAATGGATGCTTTTATTTTCCATTTAACAACAGTCTGACTTGATGACATATTTAAACAAATTCTAAAAGCTAAGATGTGGAGAAAAATGTCTTCCTAAAGCCAGCTTTGCTTTAAGACTATTCTCTCCTCTCACCTGAAGGACAGCAGAGGTCGAGTGTGATCCAGCTCAGATTCATGCACATGGATCCCCAGAGAAGAATCCGGTCGGTAGTAGTTTAGAATTCCAGCCTCTGAGTTGAACCCTGGGAAGCCACAGGCAGCCGTTACTTGGAGGGACAGCAAGTGGAGGTCAGCTGGGAAAGGAGTGTAGCTGTTGGCAGAGTAAGTCTGTGAGCGGAGCAATGAAAGGTAACATAGGGGCCAGTACAGCAGCTAAACAAGGAGACCACATTCTGTATGTTTTATCAGGCTGTGGAAATGAAACTAACACAATTCTCTTTCAAGATGTTTTTACCAGTTCGTTCACAGACAACTAGAGGTCCAGCAACAGTTAAATGTTTGACCAAATCTTTCAACATGAAACAATTAGTCAGAAACCCTTTTATTAGTAGCTTTAACTACTGGAGTGTTGATACACAAACAGTGTATGAAGAATCAAAGACTAAACTTACAGCAGGCAGCAGTGCTGCACAGGATAAGAATGACCTTTAAAGATTGTAATAAACTGTAGAACTTAGTGTCTGTTTTTTCTATTACAGTCTATTTCCCTCTTTTCTCTCAGGCCAGAGAGGATTTTGCATCCTATCATAATTCTGAAATCATTTGAGAAGGAAGAGATGATTTGACTTTTGTGATAAAAGATGATAGAAGATGTTGATAAACCGTGTTTCTTACCTTCATATCCCAGTTGTAGTGATATCCCAGAGTGACCCAACGCAGCCTCTCCAGGAGAGTCTTTGGTTCTTTCTTTCCAGTGGGAGAACTTTGGAGGGGATCAAATGCAAACATACACACTTATAGAGACAAGTAGTGGGTAGCAGCACACTGTTATCCAGTCTAAAGTGATGCAGTAAAGAACACTGCATTTTTACAACACTATGACATCTGCAGACTGTTTTTGCTTCAATAGATGGGACACGGTGATACAAAATAACATGCAGTGTTGTTTCTGATTTCTTCAGTTTTTGTTTGTATAACAAACTATCTCAGACATAGAAACTAAATCTAACGTGAAACTAAGGCAACCTGATAGATGGACTTCCCTTTTAATGCAGCACCATCCACTGGTTAGTAATGGAATTAGCTACTAAATAAGAATTTGTGGCTCTTTTTTGAACACTAAACAATCAAACTGTTCATGTTTAGTAAAACGCTGTAAGATGCTGAGGTTTTGGAGTTTTCTTGTTCTAAAGAAATAAAGTTTTACCTGAGAGCATGTACACTCTTTCCCCAGAAGTCCTTGGTGTCTGAAGGAGACATGTGCATGTCTAGATTACAGATGTTTGTTTTCTGAGGGTAGGTCTTCAGACATTGTCTCACCCAGTAGGATTGGGACCCCGACAGGAACAGGTTAGAGATGAAGATGAACCCTGAAAGATGAATCCACAACAGCACCAAGACATAGAAACAGAAAGAGAAAAAGTTCAAATGTATTGTTGTTTATGTAGCCTCACTATGTACAATGACAGACCATAATAAATACAGATGCTGGGACTTAGAGTTTAGTGACAAATTAAAGGAAGTCATGGTTGATGGTGTTTATCCATCTAGTAGAGTTTCTGAGGATCCTGGTGGAACAACATCTTTCTGACACACTTTATTTCATTTTCGTCCATCCGTATTTTACTCCATGTCCAGTTCTTTCTTGAAGTAAACACTGATTCAGATTTTGGACTGACAATATGTATTAGTCTCTCCATCAGTGACATGTTTACCTGGGTAGCCCTGCAGGCTGAAGGCTCTCCAGTCTCTGACAGGTCATAATCCAGCCCTGGCAGCCTCGACGTCGCTCACGGCTGCAGAGTCTAAATCAGCAGGAACGATCTTCCACATGGACACACAAAAATCAATCATTAGTTCTACCGAGTGGCTGGAACACGCACCGCTTGTCCGAGCAGTCAGTCCCTTGCTGGTAATAAACAAGTCATTAATGAAAAAATGCAGATTTTACAGTGTACAACATAAGTGAGGACACCTGTGATCGACTCTAAACACCACAACTTTCTCAGTTTTGGTGTCTATCTGCATCACAGCTCCGTTTGGAGAGGAATCGACAAATGAATTAAAAAATGTGGTTGGGAGAATTCAGAAAGATGGGAAAGAACACATGAAGATCTGTGAACAACTAAAAACCAGTGGGAGCAGAGCTGCAGCTGTAATCTAGGAACTGTTCAGGGATCAGGGAAACATTTGTTCAGGTTTGATGCTGTCCAACATGTTTGATGTAATCCTGGCCAGGACTAACACAATAAAAAACAAGAAAAGCACTCACAGAGCAGTACTCCACCAAGGCTGCTCAGTCATTGGATGATTTCTGATGGATGAAACATTACATTTCTATGTGCAACCATAAATGCCTGTGGATTAACTAAAATATTGGCTGACAAGATGACTTCAGTCACTGAATATTTCTATCTGGAATTTTAATTTATGATCAAAACGACAAGTCAGACAAAACAAATACAAAAAAACTACAAAAACAAGATAAAATATTACAAAAATCAGACACAAAACGACAAAAAATAGGACAAACAACATGGAACAAAACAAAAACTTAGAAAAAAGTTACAAAGTGACAAAAAAAATGGACATAAACAAGACAAAAAATGACAAAAAAGGAGCAAAACGCTAAAAAAAGACATAAAACACAAGCGAGACAAAGAGGGAACACAGAACGACAAAAATGAGAAACCAAACGACAAAAACATGAGACAAACAACAAAAATCTGACAGAAAAAGACAAAAAATAACAAAAACAAGACAAAATATTACAAAATTAGACACCAAATGACAGAAGAACAATGAACAATCTAGTATTTTACTTATGATCAAAACAACTTGTCATGGTCTAGAAATTATTTTAAATTTATAGTTTTACTAATTTACAATCTGTAGTTAATGTCTTCTCTGGAATTTTTACACTTTGAGGGCCGGATTGGACACTCTGGAGGACCGCTTTTGGCCCACGGGCAGCATGTTACTGCACTCTGAGCAAATTCTGATTACAAGACTCATGCAGCAAAAATTTATCTTTTTTTTACACAGATAAGAGCAAGACAAAGGAGACGAGGAAGGTTTAGTGTCAGAAAAGAAGAACCTTCGGTTCTTCTAGGAGGTCATGCCTCACTCAATAAATAATGCAATAAAAGTACACTAAGAAATTTCCCTGTAAATTTACAGTAAAAAGCTGGCAGCTAAAGTTGCCAGCAGCGCACTGTTATTTTATTTTTTATTTAACAGGTTGTCAACAATCTGTTTAAAAATTGCACATCACATTTCAGGTACGCTGCCTTCAGAATCAGTCTTTCATGACTCTTGATCATGTTCAATAAACACCAAGTCATGGAACAAACCTGGAACTTCAAAACTGAGACACCAGGACGGAAGTATTTTATACTGAACCAAACACAATGCTGAGACTTGTTACCTTAGAATGACAACATGAACATCTGGTTGCAGATGGGGCTTTTCCTTTGTGAAAGTGAGGTTCTGTGTGGAGAGGTGTTGTGGGTTTACATGAAGTCCCACTCAGAGTCCATCTGTCTTTTTATAAAGGTGACTACATGGGGATTTACAGTAGATGCCTTTTTCTGGAGCAGCTTCCTGACCTCTGGAACATCACCTTCTCCTGGCTGCCCTTTGTTCCCCTCTCAGGGTTGATACCAAGGAAGCGCCTACAATGAAATGACAAAGAAAGAGTATATTAGGTGTAGTAGGCAAAGATCCCTTAAACTCAATATGGAACTCTGTCACATTCATCAAAAAACAAACAAACAAAAAAAAAAACAGGAAACTAAAATTAAGCAAAACAGAGGCTTCCACTTATAACAGCTGTTTAGTTCAGTACACATTTAAATCTAATTTTTGCAGCCGTTTGCATAACAAGCAAGTTTACCTTTCCTAAGTGGAGAGAAAAGCAACAGGGCACATCCTACAAACCTTTTTAAAACTTGAAATTACCCAAATGGTGGAATGCAGACAAGTACATGTGGAGATCTGATAACAGATCAGTGGAGCATCACATTGGATATTTGATGGAAAATTAAACGAAAGACAGAGACAGCTAACCTAGTTGGATCTGGTTGCTTAGAAATTCATTTTCCTGGTCTGGTTTAAAAGAAAGACCCAAAGTTTTGTCCACTCTGCAGCCAAAGGGGAGGATGCTAGCTAGCTAGCTGCTAGCTAACAGTGTGGGAAACGTTAGCATTCATGCTAGCTGCTAGCTAACAGTGTGGGAAACGTTAGCATTCATGCTAGCTGCTAGCTAACAGTGTGGGAAACATTAGCATTCATGCTAGCGACTCGTGGCTAACACCAAGCAGTAACTAACTGGCTATGTTTATGTTACTGTCAAAGAATAAAACATAAATAGACTGACAGAATTAAAAGTAAGGCTGACTGTTTAATAATCACAGTTACCTTGTTAAGTGAACCGGAGCAGGATGGATCAGCTACAGATGGTCCCTGCAGGTCTGAGGGCCGAAAATCGTCGTCCTCAGTTCTTCCTTTTCTCCACATCTTCCCTCAGTAATGAGTAGAATCACTGATAAATACTATCTTAAACCTATTTCGTCACTTCTTTGTGTTGGCTGTTTGCTAAATGTGGTGATGTGCAGGAAGATTTGCCGAGAAGAGCAACGGTCGGACTGCAGCAACATCCATCCATCCATCCATTATCTATACACCGCTTAATCCTCACTAGGGTCGCGGGGGGGGTGGGGGGGGGGGGGGGGGGGGGGGGGCTGGAGCCTATCCCAGCTGACTCGGGCGAAGGCAGGGGACACCCAAGACAGGTCGCCAGTCTGTCGCAGGGCTACATATACAGACAAACAAGCACTCACACATTCACACCTACGGGCAATTTAGAATAATCAATTAACCTCAGCATATTTTTGGGAGGAAGCCGGAGTACCCGGAGAGAACCCACGCATGCACAGGGAGAACATGCAAACTCCATGCAGAAAGATCCGGGGAAAGCCGGGACGCGAACCAGGGACCTTCTTGCTGCAAGGCGAAAGTGCTAACCACTACGCCACTGTGCAGCCCGACTGCAGCAACAGTCACACTCAAATCAACCCAAACCAGAAAAATACTGTAATCTGCTGTAAGATTGTACGGTAGCTTGCTGTTAATATTTTGTTCTTGAAAAACACGTGAATTTACAGTATTCAGCTGTATTTACAAAGAACGGTATATTACTGTACAAAATATGCTGTATTTTTACAGCAATTTGTTACAGTGTAGGTATCATAGATAGGGATCATAATGAATGCATTAAACACAATAGTGTAATGCACTGATGCCGGGAGTCCAGGGGAGCATTGCGGCCACAGTCAATACTAAACAATTTCTCACCTGAGAAGTAATGAAAGAAAAGAACCACAAAGTGAATCTAAGATCTTCTATAATTACACAGATGTCTCTAAACTTGGATGGAGGATTCCCCTAAGCTCACCAGCAAAGACCAGGATAAAAATAGCGACAAGCTGGTACACGGCGTGGCCCAGAATGTTCTTCATCATGGTCCTGGAGATGAGGGTTTTGTTGCGTCCGCAAGATTTTTGTTTGAGCAGAGACTCCGTCGGCTGGTTGGTGGCAAGAGCCAGAGCGGCCAGAGGGTCCATGATGAAGTTTATCCACAGCATCTGTACCGCCTTTAAGGGAGAGTCCTGCAGGACGAGGAGTAGACATCAGCAGTTTAGTTTTATTCTTTTTTGCTTCTACACTTTCACAAATCAAACATGTGTCGACGTGATATGAGCAAATTATTCTTTTGATATTGAACCATTTTCAACCTGCTAAACAGTTAGGTAAATCTGGCAAGATATTCACAGATTCGGACTTTCGACATCAATAACTCATGAGATATACGTTGTAAAATCATAAACAATGCCTCTTTCCCATCGTTGTAAGCTAGACAATGTGCTACAAGGCCAGTTTTATCAAAAGTCGCTGTTTTTCCAGCTGCAGAAATAACACTGATGTCTATGTGCAGCTGGCTGTGCAACGAGTGAACAGGGACCGTCTGCAAATAGCAAAACCGCTGCAACAGCGAAGAGAGACACTAAACAAATATTATTACTAGTGGTGGGACGTGATTAAAAAATGTAATCTAATTAATTACAGGCCATGTAATTAATTACTCGCAATTAATTGCAGTTTTGTCAAATAGCAATATTTGACACAGTAAGTGAAGTTTTTCAATTCAAATAAAATTGTGGTTGACAGCTGAATCAATGAATAGACATATGTGTTTATAATTTAAAATTTATTTTAAAAAAGTAAAATGGGACATGTAGAAAAAAGTGATTTTGATGACTTAAAGCCTGAATTTAGTTGTTTTTTCCACTGTATGGCCCATAAAATCAGCATAAGTAGTTCAAGGAGCTTCAGAAAGTTGAAAATCCAGAGATTCATTCTGTTTTCATCTTTTCTGGGTCTGATAAATGGTGTAATTTTGATGGTTCTTTTTATAGGAATATCAATTTTTATTTATGTAATTTTTTTATAAACAAAAATTTTATAATTAAGTTATTAAAAGAGATATTTTTGTTGTTTAGGTTATTCCTCCTCCAAGGAGGCAGAGCCTCGACAGAGTAAAAATTTAAACCACAAAAATGTTTCATTTCTATTTATCTGCATTTTTCATCTGTCTGCTACATTCACAGATTACTGCAAATCTAAGTGCAATTATAGCGATTTTATTCAACATTTTAAGACTTTCTGTAAACTCAAGCACTGTCTAGAAAAGTGGTCTATTATTGGATGGCTACACCGTTAGCCGTTAGCATGACTCGTAGCTAACGTTAGCTCTGGTGCTAACGGCAACATGTTTTACATTGAGGTGATACCGTCGGCTTGAAGTGACGCAGTGATCAGAAAACTCTCTTTTGTACAATTGGCACACAACCAGGCTTTTATCCAAGCTGCCATCGGGAAGATTTTTAAAAGGAAAATTTCTGCCCAACAAGCTCAATCTGGTCTTCCTTCACTGCTCACCAGTGCCTGACTTCACTCAGTACTTCCTGTGCTTCTTTTTCATGGCTACAGACAGACTTTAGGTTCATTACCGCCACCTACTGAGCTGGAGTGTTCATCAGAGTTACCGGTGTGCCAGAAATGAGGGAACTGAGGAGGGTGCAAAAAAAATCGCGTTATTATTTTTAACGCGTTATTTTCGCGGCATTTAATTAATCGCAATTAACGTGTTAAAGCCCAGCCCTAATTGTTACTTAACTTTTATTCACTGTAGTGTCACCAATTTTACTGCAGCCATCAATTGTCTCCTGCTGGTCATACTACAACCCTTGGTTTGACACTAAATACAAAATCTGAATTTTAAGGAATTTTTTATTATTTTATTAGTCATAAAATTCAATAGCTTCACTCTTATGTACTGCAGTGTCACCAAAATGACTGGAGCCATCAGCTGCCTCCTGTTGGTCATACTACAACCCTTGGTTGGTAAATAATTTTTATGAATAATTTTTTATTATTATAATAATATATTTTATAAGCAAGAGTTGTAGTATGATCAACAGGATCCAACTGATAGTTAGACAGAGTGTAATCTTTCTGCAGTACATAAGAGTGAAGTTATTGAATTCTATTACTAATAAAATAATAAGAAAATAAGAAAAAATTCCTTAAAATTCAGATTTTTAAATTTAAGATCAAACCAAGGGTTGTAGTATGACAATCAGGAGCCAACTGATGGCTCCAGTGATTTTGATGACACTACAGTAAACAAGAGTGAAGTTATTGAATTTTATGACTAATAAAATAATACTAAAATAATAAAAATTCCTTAAAATTCAGATTTTGTATATAGTATCAAACCAAGAGTTGTAGTATGACCAGCAGGAGACAATTGAAGGCTCCAGTGATTTTGATGACACTACAGTGCATAAGAGTGACGTTATTGAATTTTATGACTAATAAAATAATACTAAAATAATAAAAATTCCTCCTCCAGTAATTGAAGATTTGTGTAGTGCCTCTCTTCGCTGTTGCAGCAGTTTTGCTATTTGCAGACGGTCCCTGTTCACTCGTCGCACAGCCGGCTGCGCATAGACATCAGTGTTATTTCTGCAGCTGGAAAGACAGCGACTTTTGATAAAACTGGCCTTGTAGCACATTGTCTAGCTTACAACGATGGGAAAGAGGCATTGTTTATGTTTTTATAACGTATATCTCATGAGTTATTGATGCCGGAAGTCCGAATCTGTGAATATCTTGCCAACTTGATAGTAGTTGGGAATAACAGTTTTAAGATTGCATGTTAAAATCACCAGCTACTATAACCGCAGCATTAGCATGGGAGTTCTCAAATTTGTGTAAGATGTCACTTAAGTCAGTAAGAGCAGCAGAAGAGTCCGCCCGTGGATGTATGTAAACAGCACACAAAAGCATTCCAGAGAACTCCCGGGGGAGATAAAAGAGGCGGCACTTCACAGCCAGGCGTTCCAGGTTAGCGTTACATGTTTTGTTAACGATGACACAATCCGTGCACCAGTTTTCGTTAATAAGAAGGCACACACCTCCTCCCTTCGATTTCCCGGTGCGCTCTTTCACTCTGTCCGAGCGGTGAACGGAGAATCCCGGTGGCTGGAAAGTAGAGTCCGGCACGTTGCAATGAAGCCATGTCTCGGTCAGGCAGAACACGGAGCTTTCCCGGACCTCGCGCTGGGTGTGGATGCGGCACAACAGGTCGTCCGTCTTGTTGGACAATGACTGGACGTTTGCCAGGTAGATGGATGGCAGCGGAATCCTCGACGGGCGGCTGCGTAGCTTCACGAGCAGCCCTCCCCGCTTTCCTCGGTGTCTGCGCTTCCGCCGCAGGCAACCTGTAGCGTCAGCGCTCTGAGGCTCAGGTGAGCGGCGTGTGTGACGATGCCTCCGCCCAGTTCCCTCGCTCTGCTCCCGATCTCCGTGGCTCAACTCATGGCTTCTCTTGCCCCGAGTAGGGCACGCAACAAAATCAGCACACTTCAGTTCGGGAATAACATGTGGTAGTCCACAACCTTCATCCCGGATCTTCAGAAGTGTCTCACGATCATATCTTACAGTGGCAAGCGTTTCAAAAACGAATACAAACATAAAATAGACTGCGCACAGGAGAGCTCTTGCGACGGCGCCTTCCCCCGGCGCCATCTTGGCTTAGTGATCTACAGGTCAGCAGATTGTGATTTTTAACAGCTTCAGCTTGTGTTTCTTGAAGTAGTTTGTGATGACTTAGAGGTCTGCTCTGGATTCTTGTCCTGCTGTAAAAGCAACTTTTCAGTTTCAGCTTCACGGGCTATGAGCTATAGCAGATATTTGGTAGGATTATAACTGTAAAGATTTTTACAGACTCTAAAAATACTGGGATCAGCTTTTTAAAAAAGTTGTAATTTGTAGCATCTGCAGTGTGAGACCACTGACCTTCATTGTTGTCCTCTGGTGGTTTGTAGAAGGACAAGCCCAATGAGATAATTGCAAAAACTTCAACAATCTTCAGTGTCAAGTCCACAGTCTCCCACAACAGCTGCAGGAACAACTTGGGCTTCTGTGGGGGGAGTAAGTTCTTTCCAAATGCCATGCGGCGTTTATCCAAATCATTGGTGCTACCAGACCTACAGACACAAACATGACACACTATTAATTAAGAGCAACTGAGCAAAGCAAATGATACCACACATGTAACAGTAGCCTGATTTCACCAGAACCCTTCATCAGGGTGTTTAGGTGAAGGTTTCAGCCTGCAGTTCGGCTGAAAACTCTCAGAATTTTTATTGCATGACCGTTGGTCACAGTTGAGTCACTAATGGCTCCACAGCTGTGCATAGATTTTCTTGTTTTTGACAGAATCTTTTCTCTTACAGAATGGCAAGTGACAAGTCAGTAGTTAAAGAACAGTCAGAGTCTATGACAGCAGCAACCTGTCATTCAAAGCAGCCCCGCCGTTAACTATACATCATTTTCACCATCAATACAATTTAGAAAAAAATCACCATCTGCAGTGGGCACGAATGATTTAATCAGCTATAGAAACTAAAACTCTATTTTCTATCAGGAACTTGTTTATTTCTGCTGTGAAAATGGACATTTTGTGGAGGTCTGTGGAGTTTGACACACTTTTGGAGCCTCAAGTGGACATTTGAAGAGCTGTCGTTATTGTATGTTTGGCATTTTTGTATTGTCATCATTTGTCAGCTGCTTGCATGTAACTAAAATGACAGCTTGGTGATACTAGTTTCTTTCTCCCTGATAAGTTTTGGTTGCATAAACAAACGTGTTCCCTCCTGAAACATAAAGAGCTGACCATATATTGATAATGGAGCACGATGATCTCTGGCACTCTCCCTGTTGACCTTCTTGCAGAGCTGCACACAGCCTAAACAACAAGTTCCACTGAGATCTTCGTGCTAATCATCATTAGTGACGTGACTAAAAACACTCACGACCACCTTAAAATCAGGTTTAGAGCAACAGTCTATATCTGGTGAGTCGGACAATTTCCTACAGTAGCCCAGAACAGACAAACAAAACACTGACACTAGAAAGAGCCTGTTGCATTTTTACACAGAAGAAGCTGGTGTTGTAGGTTCTCATACTTGTTGATAGAGAGGTGACGGAGGGAGCCTCATTTGGCTGCATTTAAAGTCTAGCAACCACTAAATTCACACTGGTCCATCCTACTAATAAATCCAGGAGAGATTCTTTGATTTTTATGTGTATGTGTTTAAGTTTAAACTACTGTTAATGTATAGCTGTTAATCATTTCAGTTATTTTTGTCCCATTATGATGAAAAAATACATTTGTTAATGATTATCTTATCTACCCATTCCTGAAGTGATCAAGTGAGCCATTTTAAGTCAAGTATCTGAAGACCAGAAAAACACATGACATATGACATACATTGAATTACAGGCTAAGTTGTTTTCTGATCAGGAATCTGACAAACTGGCTGTTAATATCATAACAAACCAGTGACAGGGAAATTAGATGAAATAATGAGAGGACTAAAACATTTCTTCTATTTATCTTATGTAAATGGATTTTTATCAATCAAACAACAAAAAAATAACTCTGAAGTAATTGATCAATTGCCTTCCATTGGCTGTTATTTTTTTCGACAGCCAAATTTCTGTTGACAATGAGGAGGGTCAGGTGGGAAGCCCTTCGTAATTTTCATGGAATTTCCTCTGTTTAATTACAAATGCTGCACAATGTTTTCACACTAAGAGTCTGATGAACTAAATGCTTTCAAGCTTTTAGTCTTATGATTATCTATATACATAAGACAAAGTATATAACAAAGTGCAATATGTGTTGGTTTGGTGAAATGGGCAGGTCTTTATGGAGGACTAAAAGTGCCAAAATTAAATGAATGAATACATCATTAAATAATTAATTAAATATGTCATTAATTAATTAAAATTGGAATTAAATATTTCATTAATTAATTAATTAAAATTGGAATTAAATATTTCATTAATTAATTAAAATTGGAATTAAATATTTCATTAATTAATTAATTAAAATTGGAATTAAATATGTCATTAATTAATTAAAATTGGAATTAAATACATAAATGTGTTATTAAATATGTCATTAATTCATTAAAATACCAATTCATTTTAAGTAAAAAACATATTTTATTATTCCACTATTTAATTAATTATTTCATGGTCCTTGTGTTGCAGTGGATCATGAATTTATTTTATCTGTCAACCTCGCCCGTCAAAGTCGGTGGGCGGATCCTAACATCTGATTGGTTACCCTGCACATCAAGTCAAGGCAAATCTATTCCAGATAATGGATTGATGCAGAGCTTGTGAACACATTCCGATACACTGGGTGGCGCTATTCACCTCTACGTTGGTTTGGATACTCAATAAAACAAAACTTTATTTGGTATCTCTGAAAATTAGAATATTGTGGAAAGGTTCAATATTGAAGACACCTCTAATCAGCTAATTAACTCAAAACACCTGCAAAGGCCTTTATATGGTCTCTCAGCCTAGTTCTGTAGGCTACACAATCATGGGGAAGACTGCTGACCTGACAGTTGTCCAAAAGACAAGCTTTTTCATGATATTCTAATTATATGACCAGCACTTGTAAATCTCAAGTCTATGGGAGGTGGACTCGCTCACACTCGCCGGCTGCCCACTGCCTACCCAGCTACCCCAGCACACCCAGGAATGACTGGTTGAAGGCAGTATTCTGGGCCATCTCCTCCCGCTGCAAGGCCGCTTCATTCTCTCTTGCCTCGCTGAGGAGCAACCAGATGTTCTCATCATGCTGGGCATGACTCCACTCCTCCTCAGCCTGCATCTCCACAAGTACGCTAGGAAGGTCCAGTTTTCTGTGGCCCCCTTTCCTCTTGCCTAGACCAAAGACAGAAAAGTGATCAGAGTCAGCTTTAATGGCCAAGTAAGTACACAATATACACGGAATTTGGTTTCGGCTGTTGGTGTCATCCTAGGAATATGGAAGAGAATAATAAAAAATAAACTATAGAAAGAGGAACAGGGAGGAAAAAGAAATAGTAGTAAAATAGAACACAATATAAACAGAAATGTACAGCTAGACTGGAATGTATGAACACATTAGCAAAATGGTAATTGCTATAAACACAGTAGTGGTGATTTTTGTGTACAGGGCTCTGTAGTCCAAATGTCCAGGGTGAGTGGGGTCTCTGATGATGTTTTCTGCAGTCCGTACTATGGGCTGTAGTCTGTTTCTGTCCTGCTGTGTGGTTGATCCAGAGGTGCACAGGACAGATCGGATGACTGCAGTGTAGAACTGGATCAACAGCTCATGTGGCAGGCCATGTCTCCTCAGCTGTTGTAGGAAATACATCCTCTGCTGAGCCTTTTTCAGGAGGTCCTGAGAGATTGTAGTCCCCAGGAGCTGGAAGGACTCCACAGCTATGATGTGATGTGTTTAGCCACCCGTCCATCCATTTTCAATCATGATCATGTCTTTGATACTTTAATAAACTTCTGGCACTCTTCGCTTTAACCAAAGCACAAGCAGTAACTCCTCCACCACAAACAAAAACGACGTGGTGTGAACTTCATTTCATCCTGTGCACATTTTGGAGTTGCTAAGAAGAGCTGTGTTTTCTCATTTTTATGTATATTTTCATTCAGTTTCACAGCTACCTAGTGACTATAAGAAGAATGGTTGCAATACTACACTGCACCAGAACGTAAATTAATTAGAGTGACTTACTTGTTAAGTCAATGGAAAATAAATGCAGCTGCATGTGTTCTGTTTATGTGTCACTGCAGCTACATGTAGCTTTCATCAGGCGTTCCTGAGCTGGCTGCTGCACAGTTTGCATTTACACCTGCCTGAATTCTTGGTCGTTGGTCTCACTGTTCTGATCATGCTTGCAGGCATTTACACCTGTAGTAATAATAATAATGCGAAAATCAACCATGCTCTCTGTTTACCGTGTCTTACCGGTGATAAGACGGTGCTGTTGACAGGGTCGGTGTCGAAGCTGGTGCTGGAGAGGAGCTGCTGCTGGTGGTGGAGAGGAGACAGGGCAGCCGGGGGCTCCGCGACGGAGGTGGAGTAGGCTTCGCATGTGGAAAGGGATTCTTGAACAGAAATAAACACTCACTCTAAGTACAAGAAAAACACGGCATGCTGACTGAAGTATTAGCTTCTGAGAGCTAAACGTTAGAAACAGCAGCACGAAATACAAGCAGAGCACGGAGTTAGCGCCGATGGCTAACTAGCTATCTTATTGTCTGCTCCAGGAGACAACGACGTTACTTTCTAAAAATACTTGTTTGCTTAAAAGAAGCTTGCCACCAATGGAATAAATGATGTATAAGTTTCTTGAAGTCACAAAACACTCACCGTTCTCGAACGTCTCCAACAATGCAGCGGCTGAGTCTCCCTCCTGTTGCTCGCCGGTGCGGTGCCAGTAAATAGCTTCCATGAAACCTCTTCCAACACCTCCTGGTTGACCCACGCCGGCCGTTGTGGTCCTGGGTGGACCGATAGTCACTTTTGAGCTTTTTCAGCTTCTCCCTACACTGCTTCTGTCCTCTTTATATACAGTCTACTGTATATGTGAGCGGCCATCCGCTCAGAGACCTCCTGATAAACTTTCTCCGTCCAGCTCTCTCTGTATTCTTTGGTCCACCACCAAAGACAAAGTCTCGACCTCTTCATTCACCCACGGTACAGGTCTGGCTGTCACATTAAAATTATGAAGAACAGAGAGTTTCGTGAAGAGCAATGCACACCGTCGCTGTTTACAGTCATTTTTTAACGCAGGATTTTGTTTTCGTGCTGAAGTTGCTCTGTGTCGTCACTCCCTGTCCAATCAGTGGCCTGCACTATGTAAACGCCACATTATCGGCTCATCTCAGCTCGCTGGGAACCTCAGCCGAGAAGGTGCTGAAAATTAGTCCGTATGGAAACGCTCGCTAACAAAGATGAGACGAGCCGTACCGTGCCGAGTAGATGCTTGTGGAATCGCGGCTAAACAAAGACGAGCGGAGCCGTGCCGCGCCGAGTAGGTCCTAAAGGAAAAGCGCTCGACACTCCGAGCATCGCTGCAATTTGACAGGCTGGTAATCCACAAAGAACGTGATGTTCCAGAACTTCCCTCGGTATGCCAAACGCCCTGGTCCCTGTGTGTGCTCCTGTTGCACCCTGGTACCAGAAAACCGGCGGAGTACTTCCTCTAAATTTGCAGTCACTCTACGGTCAACATCTTGGTCGGAAAGTGCGGAAATAACTTCAACAACTTCAATAAATTCCTCTGCTTTACACGCTACATGCTCGCGGTCAGCAGGTCCTGCTTCCACATACTCTGCAAGGTCTAAAAGATCTCTCACCAACTCTCTAGAAAGTTCACAGCGACTCTCCCTCTACACAGCCACCATGTTTAGAAAGACTTCTACTTCCGGTTTCAAGGCAGACAAAAGCAGTGGATTAGACTAGATTCACGTTAGTCCCGCCCACGGACTTTGACGGGCGAGGTTGACAGATAAAATTAATTCATGATCCACTGCAACACAAGGACCATGAAATAATTAATTAAATCGTGAAATAATGAAATATGTTTTTTACTTAAAATAATTGTTATTTTAATAAATTAATGACATATTTAATAACACATTTATGTATTTAATTCCAATTTTAATTAATTAATGACATATTTAATTCCAATTTTAACTAATTAATGACATATTTAATTATTTAATGATATATTTATTTAATAACACATTTAAGTATTTAATTCCAATTTTAATTAATTAATGACATATTTAATTCCAATTTTAATTAATTAATGAAATATTTAATTCCAATTTTAATTAATTAATGACATATTTAATTAATTATTTAATGATGTATTTATTTATTTAATTTTGGCACTTTTAGTCCTCCATAGTGCTCAGCGCAAGGTCATTTTTTTATGAAAGATTTTATCCTTCGGAAATGATACGTCAACTGTGCAGCTTTGGTGGAGTACTGCACTCTCTGAGTGCTTTTCTAGTTGTTTATCGTCTTGCTCCTATCATTGGCTGTCTGCTACACTTGTCATGTTGATGCACCTGAACACATTATCAGTGATGATTCCTGGACTGTTTTTGCTCTTTCAACATCACATTCAGTCACCCCAGGGGCCCAGTTGGGGTAGATCCAAGCGGTGGCATCTTCTTCATAACATATTGAGATGTCTGTCAAAATCCAGTTCATAGTGTGACTCAGACAGATGTGGAACCAGTTGGATTAATGCTAGAAATAAAAACGTAGTTAAGGTTTCACTGAAAGTCACTGTGGATTCAGCAGAAACATTAAAACACCTTCAGAGGTCCTGTTTGCTGCCCACAGCTGCTGTGTGCCACATTGTTTTCTCTGATTTTAATAAAAACTTGCAGCATCACAGCAGCAGAAACCATCAGTGCGTCTTTAAGCACATCTACGCACGTGGCACAGCAGCGGTCACTTGACTGAGATCAGACGATAAATAACATTATGTGGACTTGCACACACCATGTCAGCTGTTACGCACAGATTGAAGTTTTATAGGGTGGAATTATTTGTATTAAAGCTTCACTGGATGAATCCTGAGCTCCATCAGAGTGTCAGCACAATTTTATGAAGACAAATTGTCCTTACGCACAAACGGTGATTAGACTGTTTTAGATGTGTGATTGCAGGTGAACTGTGAGTAAACTCCTGCGTATACATGGAGAAAGTCAAGTTTAGAAACAAATAAGTTGACATAATAGAACATTTATTCAACTTCATATCAAAATTCCTCAGGCCCAGGCGCATGCGCGCATTATTTAAAACCATGGAAACGCTCCGAACGCATATAAAAGGCCCACAGACCTTCGATCTGCCACTTTTTGCACTTGGACTTTGTCTGGACCTTTTGCAAATTGACCTGATCAGCAAAGCATTTTGAGAACAACCTTCCTGAAGACCAACCTCAGAAGAAAGAAGAAGAAGAACCAGAACCAGCCGGAGAAAGCACCAGTTTTAAGAGAAGCACCTGCAGTTTGCATTCAGGTAAGAAAATTCATTTCATGCTTTTCCTGCGTCTCACTCATCCTGATCTCTGTGGACACTTTGAAAGCCGTTTCAGTCCAAAAATGAGAATAATTAGTTGAATTTAAAGTCTGTTAAGTAACAGAATTTGGAGGGCCTGTTTGTAAAACACAGTTTGGGTGATGCTGATGGTTTCTTGGTGTTAAATTGTTATTTGTGAGTTTTACTGTACAAAAAACAAACCCTGAAATATGTGAACAAAGCGCTAAAGTGATTTAATGGAGCCCAAACTTTTGAACAGTAGTGTACATTTTGTCCACATTTGACTTTGAAAGTTTGGGGAAAATGGCGACTGTACTATTTTTCATAAAATGTTGAGAATCTGATCTGTTCTGACCCTCTGAAGGTCTTCAGAAGCTCTTTTCTAACTTTCTGATGTAAAATTTATTTCATGTGATGTGGTTCTTTGGTTTGTTTGTGCTGAGACCAGTAATATGATTCATTTACAAGGGAACTGTTAGAAAACAGGCAAAAGCTCTGAATGCTGTCCACATCAAACATCTGTATTTTATAAAGGATTACTTGTGTTGTTCGATCATTTTTAACGTATTTTAAGGTTTAAAACGTGTTGAATAATTTCTATGTTTTAAGGTTAAAAGTTTTAGACAAAGATGGCGACTGGGCCATTTTTCATAAAATAACAGATGCATATTTTTGGTAACCACGGAGATGATGGAAGTCTTTGGAGAAGCGTTCGGGGGAACGTCATGACGTCAGAACATGCAGGTGTAAACAAAGCAGCTGAGCTGATCTGATGGAAGATGTCGGAGCATCGGGTCCTTTTCAGTTCAGAGCTGATCCTGTTTGTGAACTGATGCTCAGATGTTGCTTCAAAAACTCCGTTAGATTTTTGTTGTTGTGAACTGACCTGAAGTCAGTGTGTGACTGTCAGCGGACAAACAGCTGTTGTGTTGAATCTGTCGTTTGTCATCATTTAGGAGCCTTAAACTCCACATGCTGTTAGTTGATCACTCTGAAATGTGTTTTCACTCCGAGTCAAGCTGTTCCTCTGTTTTTTTATCGAACTGTGAGAGTGACTGGATGATTTCCAGTTTCTAACCTGGAGAGAAGCTCGCACGTTTGTGTGCCTATTTTGGAGAAGTTTCGTTGTTGGTTCCGCATGACTTGGTAAAGGTACCAGAGGTTCAGAGTGCGTAATTACGCATACGGTGTTGTGCGCTGCAGCTGGTTGGCTGGATGAGTATTTTCTAGCGGTGATGGAGACTGTGGCAGCATCTTGTAAACACAGTACACGTAGTATCATGAAAGGTGAAGAAATCAGTGAAGGTGCTCTCACCCTCTTTTCAAACGGTCAGATTTAAAGTTCATTTTAATACGATGTGGTTTGATGGTGGAGACACCAGTGAAATGATTTTATTAACATGTTACTGTGTGGATGCATCACTGCTGCATATGACTGGCTCTGAATCTGTTCTGTGTATTTAGTATTTACTGGTTGCGGTGGAATCACTGTGAGAAATTAGGGGTTTGAACAGTTGCTTTTTTTTGAATGTACTGTTATTATATCAAACAAAGTCAGCATTTCTAAATGTAATTGCATAAACTGGCACAATGATGGTAAATGATAAAAACTTTACAGAACTGGTAAATAATGTCCGCATCAAAGATCTGTATTTGTATGAATGGTAATTTGTTCTTTGATGACATTTGACCTCAAAATCACACTATTTTCACTCTATTTATTTATTTCTATTAGCATTTTACAGATATTTCCTTATTTTGAAAAAACATACTTATATTAAGTGCTGAAAGTTGGTAATCATTTCTAAATTGTAATTCTGTGTTTAAAGCGGTGACCTAGACACAATATGAGGATGAAGTAAAACAGGCAGAACATTGGTTTGTGATGCTTCAGTCTCTGCTGACTAAAGACACACAAAGTGAGTATTGAAATTGTGCAGTTTTCATTTTGGAACGGTCTTTGTACAGAAATGTGAGAAACAGCCTGAAAGCCAGAAAGTGTCCTCTCAGTGTAAAATGGAACTTTGCTGCCTGCCTTGGTTTAACCCTCCTGTTGTCCTCATTTACAGGCACCAAAAAATATTGTTTCCTTGTCTGAAAAAAATCCAAAAATTCAGCAAAAAACTTCACCAAATTTCTGAAAATTTGCAAAACCTTCAGGAAGAAAATTTCAATAATTCCTTAAAAGTTTTATTTTTTTAAAAATCCCCCAAATTTGGCAAGAAAATTCTTGTTGTTCAAAGATTTCCCAAAAATGTTGAAAATGTGGACATTAGAAGTTTCACTGTGAAAATATATATTTTTTACACATTTTCAAACTAAAATGGGCCAATTTTGACGGGCAGGACAACACCAGGGTTAAAAAGCTGGCTCTGTGGTCGGAATCAAATTGAACTCATTGGAAGATGAGGAGAGACGTGCACTGAGCAAGGTGGAGGCCATTGTGCCAAACATGGATCATCTACTTCATATCTGCCTCAATGAGCAACGAAACCTCGGTGGTGAACGGCTCCTATTCCTGTCCTGCAGGACAGAAAGATTTAGAAAATCTTACCATCAGCAATTAGAGTATTTTATTCTAAAGTAAACTGATGAGACCCCAGACACTTGAATTTCCCTTTGGGGATAAATAAAGTTATTATATTGTATTGTAGCTCCAGGAACTGAAGGTGTCCTGTAATGTGCAGCAACATGTTCTCCTCTGAGGCTGCTCATTTAGAGCTTATGTTCTATCAGTGTTGTGAAGCTGTGCTCTAAACATTGAGGAAAACAATCAGTGTCCATCTTTGACATGACAGCAGCAGCAGCGTCTGAGCAGCTTCACCACTGTGTTCACCTGGATCCAGTTTAGTTTGATGGAACCAAGTGAACGATGTGAGGAGCAGAAAGTCTCTGAGGTCAGACAGCAGCACTTTGAAATATTGCTTTGTTTCTGTTTTCAGAGGACTTGGGACCTCCATTGGAGCCCCGAACCACCGATCCTCCAGCTGGTTACACACACACACACACACACACACACACACACACACACACACACACACACACACACACACACACACACACACACACACACACACACACACACACAAACACACACCCACCACCATGTTTACCCACCATCCTCACCCTGTCTCTCCTTCCTCCTCTTCCTCTAGCTCCTCCTCCTCCTCGCTTTCCCCACTCGCTCCCCCCTTCTCTCCTCTCTCCTCCTACTCTTCCTCCTCCATGCTTTCTCCCCTCGCTCCCCCCTTCTCTCCTCTCTCCTCCTACTCTTCCTCCTCCATGCTTTCTCCCCTCGCTCCCCCCTTCTCTCATCTCTCCTCTTCCTCCTTCCCTCCCCCCTCCAAGATCGCCCGCCATTCTCCCCTCCTCTCTCCCTCCTCCTCCTCCTCCTCCACCATGCTTTCTCCCCTCGCTCCCCCCTTCTCTCCTCTCTCCTCCTACTCTTCCTCCTCCTCCATGCTTTCTCCCCTCCTCTCTCCCTCCTCCTCCTCCATGCTTTCTCCCCTCGCTCCCCCCTTCTCTCCTCTCTCCCCTTCCTCCTCCTTCTCCTCCTCCTCCACCATGCTTTCTCCCCTCCTCTCTCCCTCCTCCTCCTCCTCCACCATGCTTTCTCCCCCTCCTCTCTCCCCCCTCCTCCTCCTCCTCCACCATGCTTTCTCCCCTCCTCTCTCCCTCCTCCTCCTCCTCCTCCTCCATGCTTTCTCTCCTCCTCTCTCCCTCCTCCTCCTCCTCCTCCTCCACCATGCTTTCTCCCCTCCTCTCTCCCTCCTCCTCCTCCTCTTCCTCCACCATGCTTTCTCCCCTCCTCTCTCCCTCCTCCTCCTCCTCCTCCATGCTTTCTCTCCTCCTCTCTCCCTCCTCCTCCTCCTCCTCCTCCACCATGCTTTCTCCCCTCCTCTCTCCCTCCTCCTCCTCCTCTTCCTCCACCATGCTTTCTCCCCTCCTCTCTCCCTCCTCCTCCTCCTCCTCCTCCTCCTCCATGCTTTCTCTCCTCGCTCCCCTCTTCTCTCGTCTCTCCCTTTCTCCACCCTCCTCTCAGCACGGCTGCCAGACAGGTAAGAGAGGTGCTGAGCCTCCAGCAGGCCAACCTCCAAGTAAGAGGTCTCGCACTTAAACTCTTATTTATTATAGTTTAAGTGCAGTTTCTTTTTTTTAAGTTTAACTGAATGTGATTTATGTTGGATGTGATCTGGTCAGACTTTATTTGAATGAATCTGTTGTGATGATGTCTGATCGATCTATTCCAACTTTATTTGAATATATTTTCTCTTTGTATAGTGTGATTTATGTTGGATTGTGATTTCATCAGACTTTATTTGAATGAATCTGTTGTGATGATGTCTGATCAATCTATTCTGACTTTATTTGAATCATTTTTTCTGGTTTTATTGTATATAGTTCGTTTGCAAAATGTGATTTATGTTGGATGCGATCTGACCAGATTTTATTTGAATGAATCTGTTGTGATGATGTCTGGCTGATCTATTCCAACTTTATTTGGATGAAATTAAATTGAATATCTATTGTTTGTGGCCCTGCGATGGACTGGCGAGCTGTCCAGGGTGTCTCTGCCTTCGCCCTGAGTCGGCTGGGATAGGCTCCAGCCCCGCGTGACCCTACAGAGGATCAAGCGGAGTGAGGATGGATGGATGGATGGATGGATGAATGGAGTGTGATTCCAACTGAACTCTGTCCTTGTCAGTGGGACTCGGGTCAGGGTGCCTTTCAGAGGTGTGGGTGGATCTGGGGGGAATAGCACCCTCACAGTGAAACTCCGCTCTGGGTAAAGGTGAGAAGGATGCAGACAGCATGTCATGAAGTAGTAATATGTGTGTCTGCGTCCCATCCTGGACCCACAGTAGAGTCCACAGCGACAAGGACCAGAGTTCAGTGGAATCACACTGGGAGGGGGGAGGAAGCTTTCACGGGCCACTGCACAGCAGTGGCCCGTGACAAGGTAAGTTTTAGGTTTTGATTATATATTCATAATAAACAAAGTTTTTAAATATCCAATAGGAGGTAAGCAATATTCTGACATGCTCTCCTGTTGTTTTTTCCAGCCCCAGCAGACCCATGAAGATGACCAACCAAGCCCACCAGAGACGACCCCAGAGACTGCAACCAGATGACAAGACAACTTTCTAAGGAGCAGAATGCACTGGTACTTTACAAAGAATCACCCTACACATACTGCATGTTTACACAGGGATTTAGTATACTGTACATCACTGACTGAGAGAATGTAGTTCTGTCAGAGTCGATGGAAAAATCAATCTACATGTTTTTTTTTTAATAGCTGTTTCCTGGCCCCCAACGATTTCAACAAGGATGGAACATCAAGGAGAAAAAAGTCATTAAGAAGAAAAGGATGATGGGAACTAGATCCAGGAGCAGTGCATGAGATTTGAGACCACTCAACTAAAACAAGGTGAGTCCAGAGGAACAGAGATGCAATGATTAATCACTTAATCAAACACATCGATTGTATTGTTGGAATAACTTTTAAAGACAAAATAAAGTCAAAATTATCTGATTCCAGCTTCTTAAATTTGAATATTTGCTGGTTTCTTTACTCCTCCATGACTGTAAACTTATTACTAGAGTAATTACAGGGCAGAAAAAGACAAATTTCTCTAATTCCAGCTTCTTAAATTTGAAATATTTCTGGTTTCTGTCCTCCTCTGTGACAATGAACTGAATATGTTGTGTTATGTTGACAACACAAAACATTTAGGGCATTGTTACAACATTTTTCAGCATTTTCTGACAAACTACAGACCAAACAACTAATCAATTGATTGAGGAGATGTTCAACAGACTGACAATGAAAACAATCATTGGTGGAAGGCCTGTTAATTTCAGTTCTATGGCTCAAATGCAATTATTTATCTGTGATTTAATGAACCATCTTGCTGTGTTTTTGCTCTCTTTAGAGCTCTCTCTCCAAGACACCCAGTAAAATGAAGGATCAGATCAGGACGAGAAACTAGATCAAGAGCAGCCACAGTATGTGAACTGAGACAATGGAAGAGGGGATGCTTAATATAGTGACACAAAAGGTGAGACAACAAAGAAATCTAATTCTGTTGTGTTTCATTATTTTGTGTATGTTGTGGCCTATAACAAAGGACATCATCCATCCATTAGCTACATCTTTTATCCTATATAGAGTTGCGGGGGTTTCAGGTCACCAGTCCACCTCAGAGCGATCACAAAGAGACTGACAACCATTCACACTAAGCCGTCAGGTTTAGTTTAGAATCACCAGTTAACCTTCCATGTATGTGTTTGGATTGCAGGAGGAAGTCAGAGTACAAAGAAAAAGCCACACAGCCACAGAGAGAACATGGATGGAAAGAACCAGATGACCAGCAGGTTGGTACCAATATAAATACAATAAACCTAGTGACAGTGTATTCTTATATACTCCTACTGAATGTGAATCTCACACACGTGTCTGTGATTCTTTTCTCCCAACGCTGTGACTTCAGAATCTAAGAAGATAAAGAAACACTTCGAGGAGCCTCCAGACGATCAACAACAGAAGAAACATGTCAGAGAACAGGAGGAAGATGAATAACAGCATCAAAGAGAGAAAAAGAAACAGACCCAAGAAGAAGAAGAAGAAACAGACCCAAGAAGAAGACCCAAGAAGAAGAAGACCCAAGAAGAAACAGACCCAAGAAGAAGAAGAAACAGACCCAAGAAGAAGAAGACCCAAGAAGAAGAAACAGACCCAAGAAGAAGAGGAAACAGACCCAAGAAGAAGACCCAAGAAGAAGAAGACCCAAGAAGAAACAGACCCAAGAAGAAGAAGAAACAGACCCAAGAAGAAGAAGACCCAAGAAGAAGACCCAAGAAGAAGAAACAGACCCAAGAAGAAGAGCTCCAGATTACTCCGAAGGTAAACTCCTCAAATGAAATGTGTCTACAGTTAAAGTCATTTCAGTGGATATCTTTACTATAGACATAGATGCTCTGAACGACAGCTTCAACATTACATTTCAATGTGAGACTCCATTCATTGTTTTTTCTCCAAATGTAAATACAGCAACCCAGGCTGCTGGGGGACTTCCCATGATGCACTGAGCCCCTCCCCTCTCCTCATCTCCTCTCCTTACAGTTAGATGCCACCATTGTATGTCACTAACTTTGTGTCTGGTCATCTCTGCAGGTGTCTCTGGATCTGGAGCTACAAGTTTAGATCTGCTGTTATTGGCCTCACCCACCTGCAAAGAGTTCATGTTCTCTCCCTCCTCTGTACCCTCATTCCAAACGGAGTTTTTTTTTTTCAACTTCCTGGCAACAGGAAGTTTTTTTTCCTCCACACTGCTGCCAAATGTTTGATCTGATCAAACTGCAATAAGAGAGAGTCTTAAATAAAAAGCCAAAACAAGAGAACTGTATCTGTTTGTTCGAACATTTGACATTATGGACTCTTCCTGTAGCCTTATTCTATGGTTAGAAAATCATGTTAGTCTAAAAATGTGTTTTCAGTAGGTTGTGAAGCAAAACATGCAAAAGTCCAAGGGGATGAAAACACACTGGGAAATATAAAGGAACTACAAAACGATCAGTGTACTTATTTCAGATCCCATTGAATTTTAACTTGTCAAGGATGTTTTTTTTTCCCCTCTGGCACTTTTCTGTGTTTCCCAAAAGTCACTGCATTTTGAAACTCCTCTGCATTGAAGAATTCATCAAAAGCAAGATAGAATAAGTGAAGGCAGTCCTTCTTTGCCTGATCTGTATGGATTGTAGCTGTATAATCAGACACGGGAGACGGTGGACTTCTCTCAGGAAAATGTGTATTCTAATACCAGGAAGCTACCTACAACCCACAGGTGCATTATGGGACATGTAGTCCAATAGTACTACTACTACACCTCCTTTCAGCTAAAGTCATACCCATTTTCAAGCAGACAGGAACAAAGTATCTGACAGCTTATATGAACATTAATGTGCCATATACTCATTTCAACATGAACACTAACATTTCTCTGTGTTTATTTTTGTTTACAACATAAACACAAACTGTTTTAAACGACTGGATAAACAGCATTTTAAACATTCATTTTGTCATTAAATGAACATGTCAAGTGTCCTCCTACTTTCAATGAGTAGTGATTCTCATTGATGACTTTGAGAGTTCATATGTAGTTTCCCCACTTGAAAAAGGATGCTTCCCTGCACCCGGGCTTGAGCTGGACTCCTCTCATTGATCAGACAGTTGCTTTCTTTTCTTTCCTTTTATTTTGCAGTGGTAGCAAAGTAACAGGGTTACAAAAATGGCAACTTCACAAGTTGGTAAGGTGAAAAACTTTTAAACAAAAAACAGAGGAACAATGTTCACATTATTGCAAGTCAGCAAACAGTAACAACATTCCTTACACAACCATTTCACCACATTGAAATGTTATTTTACTTAATTTATGTTTGTCAATTTTGACATTAAATTAACTGAAGCTAACCAATTATTGCATGACTAATCTACCAATCTTATACCACATGAATTTACCTGCATTTTAAGAGGCGGTTTGAATCACATTTTAACACATTTACCCTGAACATTTTTAGCCGATTTTTTAAACATATTTAGATTTGTTAATCTGTATTTTTTAATTATCTATTTAAAGTGCATAATGTGACTTTAAAAGTGTAATCTTTTAATAATAAGTAAATAAATAAAGTGCAAATAACAAACCCAATACAAAACTGAATGAATTAACTGCTTTTTTTTAACCGTAGCTGGAAACCCTAATTAGCACCATCGTCTGCCTGTAGTCTTATTTACAATTGAGCGAATTACACATCAGGGGCCTCATTTATAAAGCTTGCTTACGCACAAAACGGGGCTAGAAAGTTACGTACGCCACTTCCAACGCAAAGGTCGTGATTTATAAAAATAAACTTGGGGTGAGAATATGCGCACCGGTGCACCAACTTTGATGCTTGCTTACGGACATTTTGGAGACAGAGGGAACAGCAGTGCCAGACGGTGAGGTGGTGAATTGAAGCCAGATTTATCTCAAACCTTTATTGTCATCACATATTACACTTGTAGAGCCGGAGTGTTATGCAGCCTTTACAATAAGACCGAAAGTACATTTCATTTTTTTTTTTTTTTAAACAAGATCTTTAATAGACGCGGCAACGTCAGACAGGACCTCACACATGTTGTTCATTACTGTGGGTATTTGCTGGAGCTCATCCCGCACTTCATTTATGGCACCGATGGTGTCCCTTTGTGATTGTAGGACTCTGTCTGTCAGGACCCGACCACTTCTGGGTGTGCCATGGTCTCGGGATGTAGTTGTACTGGGGACAGCCAGGCCTTCATCCACGCTGACAGGACACGCTGTGGTCGGAACCTCCTCGTCAGCCAGCGTTTCCAACTCTAGAGTGACGGAGAACAAAAAGCATAAGTCCACTGACTTTTTACAAGTCCATTTAAATATTTAATACATTTTATAAACAGATAAAACTGTACTTTACTGGTCTCCTCTGTGGGCTCTGCCAAATCGGTGTCTCCTTCCTTCTCTGACATGATTCCACACACGCTGGCCGTCCCGAGGATGGATGCTATCCTGCTGTCCAGCGGTGTGGGCTCAGGTTTTCCCCTATCCCCACCTGTAGCAGACACGCTTTGGTGATGGCATGTCACTCTCTTCTTGGCCTCCACCTGCAAATCAGACCACTTCTTTTTCACCTCTACCACAGTTCTCTCTGTGGCACTCACACTGTTGACAGAGGTGACAACATGCTGCCACTCAGTGCCTTTTGTTTTGTTGGTGATGCCACTACTATGACCACCAAACAAAATACTCTTCCTGGCCTCCACCTCATCCACAAGCACCTCTATCTCGGTCTCCGAAAAATTTCGTTTTCTTTTTTCTGCCATGACTGAGCGTGAAACGCCGTGGATCAGCAGCTTGTTTATATGGAAATACATTCATGAGTTACTTTGCATTGACCATTCATGGTAAAATGTGGGTGTGTCGTGGGCGGGATGTGAGGTGGATCCACCAGCGCAATCTTCCAGCTGGAGTGTGATTTATAAATGGGAAATTGCATGCAGTTGTGCGTACGCACAGTTTTATAAATCAGAATATTTTTTGGCGTACGCCTATTTCAGATTTTCGGCGTAGTCAAACTTTTAGTGTGGATCCTACGCAATGTTTTATAAATGAGGCCCCAGATGATTACGGAGCCCCGGAAAGGACATGGATAAAAAAAAACAAACAAACAAACAAAAAAAAACCAGGAAGAATCCCGAGAAACTTTCTCGGGATCTCGCAATAACTTTTGCAAGATCTCGCAGAAGTTTCACTTCAGTAAAGTTGGAAAGATATTCACAGATTTGGACTTCCGGCATAAATAACTCATGAGATATACGTTGCCAAAACATAAACGGTGCCTCTTTCAAATCGTTGTAAGCCAGACAATGTGCTACAAGGCCAGTTTTTATCAAAAGTAGCTGTCTTTCAAGCTGCATAAATTACACTGGCGTCTATGCAGAGCCGGCTATGCGACGAGTGAACAGGGACCGTCTGCAAATTGCAAAACCGCTGCAACAGCGAAGAGAGACACTACACAAATATTCAATAACTTAACTCTTATGCATTGCAGTGTCACCAAAATCACTGGAGCCATCAGCTGTCTCCTGCTGGTCATATTACAACTCTTGGAAAGAAGAATCCCGAGAAACTTTCTCGGGATCCCGAGAAACTTTCTCGGGATTCTTCCTGCTTTTTTTTCTTCCATGTCCCTTCCGGGGCTCTAGATGACAACTAATCATACACAGACATAAAAAGTTAACAGCAAGCTGCTCATGGCTGACGCCGATCTCGGTGGTTAATGCTAATGCTAACTTAAACTGCACGCATCAATTCAGTTCAATTCAATTCAATGCAAATAAGTTTATTTGTCCGCAAGGGGCAATTTAAAAGGGCACAAGCAGCTTCAAAAAGCTAGACACACAATTACACACAAAAAGACAGAACAACATTTAAAAATCAGCAGGCTAAACAGTCTCTTAGTTCGTTCACAGTTCTGCTCTTACCGGCTGCTACCCGGATCTTGTAGACGAAAATGGTCCTGCACAGTTGGCTGCAGATCTTCATGCATTTTTAAACAGAAACCCACGGCGACTTTGTTTGAGCTTGGTCCCTCTTCACCAGTTCCTCCTGAGTGTTATGCGTGTCCCTCTTTATGCTGCAGGTAGCAAACCTGCAGCCGCAGATTGGTTCCTCCCCAGCTGACTGTCGTACCTGTGTGTGAATGCTTTCTCCTCATTTCTTTAAGATTCCAAGATTCAAGATTCAAGACCAGGGGTGGACTGGCCATCTGGCATACCAAGCACTGTCCCGATGGGCCGGTGTCTAGTGGGGGCTGGTCAACAGGTTCCCCCGGCAGACCTGTAATCAGTAAATTGCAATGGGATTTTAAATTTCACCGGTCGCTTCTATTATCCCGACGCAGCTTTTCCAGCGTTTACAGCATTGGTTATGCTCATGAACACACAAATCAATTACGTATGAGTTCCGACATCACACGTGATGCTACTCAGCCAATGAAGTCTCTGCATTGCAGCGGCTAAACTTCAAAGCTCTGCATTCAGAAAACAGTTGGGAGGTGAGGGACGACGAGAGGAGGATAGACAAAATAGAAAGACAAATAACGCGACACCGAGAAGAAAGTAGCCCTGCACATGCTGACTATGTTTGGCTAAACATACAGCTGCGAGGCAGCTTTCTCAACTAAGAACACAGTCTCAAGCAAGCATAAGTTATGGCAACTGGACTAACCTCGTGTGAGTCGAAAACGTTTCACCTCTCATCCAAGAGGCTTCTTCAGTTCTGAAAGCCTGGTGGGGAGTACCAGATATTTATCCACCAGGAGGGTGGTGGCAAAAACAAGTGGACAAAGACCCGAAACCAATAGACTCGTTAGGTGTTAATGTGAGTTGTTAGCCTTTGATGGGCGGTCGTTACCCCTCCCAGCCCTCTAGGAGGGTGGTTGGGGGTCACCTGACTGCAGGTGGGACAGATGGCTGCACCTCCTTGGGAGGGCTCTAAGAACGGCGTTGTAAGTGGGAGACAAGTGGTGTCTGAGGCCCCCTCCTCTGTTCAAAGAGGGCCGTTCTAGTTTGACATGAATGGCTTCTTTTACCCCTCTCTCAAACCATCTGTCCTCTCTGGCTAGAATGCGCACCTTGTGGTCATCAAAGGAGTGCCCCTTCTCCTTGAGGTGGAGGTGGACTGCTGAGTCCTGGCCTGTGGTCGTGGCCCTCCTGTGTTGTGCCATGCGCTTGTATAATGGCTGCTTAGTCTCTCCAATGTACAGGTCAGAGCATTCCTCATTGCACTGCACTGCGTACACCACATTGCTCTGTTTCTCCCTTGGAATTTTGTCCTTGGGATGGACCAGCTTTTGCCTCAGAGTGTTGCTGGGCTTGAAGTGTACTGGGATCTGGTGGGTGTTAAAGATCCTCCTGAGTTTCTCTGAAATTCCTGCCACACAGGGGATGACAATGTTGTTTCTCTTTTTGTGGTCCTTCTTGTCCTCCCTGCGCTTTTTTGCTGTTTTGATAAAAGCCCAGTTTGGATAGCCACAAGTTTGAAGAGCAGAGTGAATATGTTTGTGTTCCCTTCTTTTTCCATCCGCTTCTGATGGGATGTTCTGTGCTCTGTGCTTTAAGGTACGGATCACCCCCAACTTGTGTTCTAGTGGGTGGTGTGAAGCAAACAGGAGGTACTGGTCTGTGTGAGTGGGTTTTCTGTAGACCCCAATGTTGAGTTCCCCATTGGTTTCAATGCGTACCATGCAATCTAGAAACGCCAGACAGTTGTCTTGGACATCCTCTCTTGTGAACTTGATGTTTTTATCCACTGAGTTGAGGTGTTCTGTGAAAGGTTCGACCTCACCCTTCCTGATGGTGACCCATGTGTCATCCACATATCTGAACCAGTGCCTCGGGGAGTGGCCACTGAATGTTCTCAGTGCCACAATCTCCATTTCTTCCATGTACAGGTTAGCTACAATGGGGGATACAGGGGATCCCATGGCACAGCCGTGTTTTTGCCTGTAGAAACTGTTGTTGTACTGGAAATAAGTGGTGCTGAGGCAAAGGTTAAGGAGGTCACACACCTGTTCGGGGGAGAGGTTGGTCCTCTCAGACAGAGAGTTGTCAAGCAGCAGTTTTCTCTTTACTGTCTGTATTGCATCTCCAGTGGGAATGCAAGTAAAAAGCGAAGTCACGTCATATGAAACCATAGTTTCCTCAGGGTCTAAGCTGATTTTTCTGACCTTGTTTGTAAAGTCCATCGAGTTCCTTATGTGGTGGGGGGTGTCCCCCACCAATGGGGAAAGGATGGTGGCAAGATACTTAGCAATGTTGTATGTCACAGAGTTGATGCTGCTTACAATTGGTCTCAGAGGGGCGCCCTCTTTGTGAATTTTTGGCAGCCCGTATATGCAAGGGATAGCATCGCCTGGATAGAGTTTGTAGTACAGGGCCCGGTCGATGATCTGACCTTTCTCCAGTTTTTGCAGGCAGTTAACCACTTTAAGTTTGTAGGTGTTGGTGGGGTCTCGTTTTAGGGTCTCATAAGTTGCTGAGTCACATAGGAGGCTGCTGACCTTTGAGTGATAGTCAGCTGTGTTAAGGACAACAGTACATCTCCCCTTATCTGCAGGTAGGATTGTGATGTTGGGATCCTTCTGCAGAGTTATCAGTGCCCGTTTCTCCTGTGCGGAAATGTTGGACGGGGGTAACTTGGCACTGGAGAGTGCTGCCGACACCTTAAGCCTGATCTGTTCCGCCTCTGTCTCTGACAACCTATTGTTCCTAATGGCCGATTCTGTGGCCGTCACCAAGTCCACCACCGGTAACTCATCTGGTGTGACTGCAAAGTTCAGTCCTTTGGCAAGGACCCCCCGCTCGGCTGGAGTGAGCTCTCTGTCTGACAAATTCTTAACCCATTTGTCATAGGTGTCCAGTTCCGCTGTTTTGCTCTGTGTGGCCGCCTGGGAAGGACTGCCGCCAGTCCTTCCTTCAGAGCTCTGTATTTTGGCCCATTCTTGTTCCCCCCTGGAACTATAGAACCGGGACTCAAGGTTCTGAAATTTCCGTGTTTGCCTTTCTTTGCCCTTAGCATGCTGCGCCATCTGTGCTGTCTCCGTGTGCTTGGAAACGGCTTCCCAAACATGCCCAGGAAGGACTGCCTCCAGCCCTTCCTCCAACGCATCAATTTTTGATCGTAGGACATCGATCGTAAAATGAACCTGTCTAACTCTCTCATTGAGGAGTTGGTTCTGTGCCCTCTTTAGGATGCTTTCTGCTTTGTGGCCTTTCACCGTGGAGGTGAGCCATAAGCTTTTGGGAAAGATCCTTTTTTGCCTGCAACGCAGGTTGAACCGCAGGTGGTTCCTGTAATCCGCCACTTTCCTCGCCAGTCTCTCTCCCACTTACAACGCCATTCTTAGAGCCCTCCCAAGGAGGTGCAGCCATCTGTCCCACCTGCAGTCAGGTGACCCCCAACCACCCTCCTAGAGGGCTGGGAGGGGTAACGACCGCCCATCAAAGGCTAACGACTCACATTAACACCTAACGAGTCTATTGGTTTTGGGTCTTTGTCCACTTGTTTTTGCCACCACCCTCCTGGTGGATAAATATCTGGTACTCCTCACCAGGCTTTCAGAACTGAAGAAGCCTCTTGGATGAGAGGTGAAACGTTTTCGACTCACACAAGGTTAGTCCAGTTGCCATAACTTATGCTTGCTTGAGACTTATCATGACCTGGATGACTGAGAACATCCACAGATTTAAGAACACAGTCAAAATAGATATCGTTCCAGACTCACCAATGAGCTCCAAATGTGTTTGAGAACGACCCTGACACCATTCAGACCACGATTCAAAATACTGGCAGCTGCAGCTCTGTTCTCCCATTAAACAGCAGGGATATAAGAAAAGTGATATAAGACAGAAAAAAAAACGTAAAAATGTTCAATTGTTCACATTTTTTGACATTTAGGTATTGTTAAAGATGTATATAAGTTGTTTCAGGTTGGTCACTCATTATTTTTTGAAGTTCTGCACTTTATTTTAAGATGTACAGTTATATCAAAAGTTATTTATTGATAAATGTCAAAATGATTTTGAACCGTACTGAATTTATTTGATTTGACAGTCAGTTATTGATTCCATGCAGACATTAATAAAACTACTAGGTTACATCAACATAAATCATACTAATTCAGTTAGACATTATGATGTTCCAGACCCTTGCTTTAATATAATATCTCTGACTGGACCTCTTTGAATTTTAGTTCAGTATCCCTGCTCTACTGGATTGCAATTTTTTTCCAACTTGTCAACAAGTTTGTATAGGTCTCTAAAGATGTTTTTGAATTTTTGTTCTGAAAAGCCGACCTTTATGCCAGTTTTTTTCCTTGCATTCAAAAATTAGTGCTTGATTCAGTCAACCGATCATGTTGTGGGCCAGTCTGGGCCACAAATGCCAGGGCTGATTTTTTGTCCCAGTCCCCCCCTGCTGGTGGATAACCAGTTCTGCAAATTTATATCTAAGGTGTTGGATGAGTTTTTGATGTTTAACAAATCAGACTCAGTATCCCCATCTATTTTATGGGAAACACTAAAAGTAGTTTTAAGAGGCGAAATTATATCATACAGCACTTCACGCAATAAAAAGAGAAAAAGGAAAGAGCAAGAACTTATTACATCAATAGCAAACACTAAACAGCACTATTCTACAGCCCCAACACAAGAATTATATATAGAAAGGATAGCACTGCAAACTGAATATGAATTTCTGTCAACAGAAAGAACTGCGAGACACCAGCTGTGGACAAAAAGTCAATATTATGAATATGGAGAGAAAGCAGCCCATCTTCTGGCCTACCAGCTGAAATGTACATCAGCATCTTGTTTGATTCCACAGATTCGTAACAATTCGGAGTCATTGACCATAAATCCATTAGAAATCAATAATACTTTTAAAGATTTTTTCACAGAATTGTACACATCCTCATTCCCATATGCCAATACAAACATGACTCTCTTTCTGGACAATCTGAAGGTCCTAAGGATTAATGTGGCTGCTAAAAATAATCTTGATGAACCCATAGAGCTGCAGGATATTGTTGATTCCATATCCAAAATGCAAAGTGGTAAAACTCCAGGACCTGATGGCTCTCCTGTGGAATTCTATTAAAAATTTTTTTCTTCTCAGCTGGCTCCTCTTCTGCTTGAAATGTTTAACCATTCTTTTAGTCAGAAAAACCTACCAGAGTCTTACTGAGGCAACTACACACATGGACAAAATTGTTGGTACCCCTCGGTTAATGAAAGAAAAACCCACAATGGTCACAGAAATAACTTGAATCTGACAAAAATAATAATAAATAAAAATTCTTTGAAAATTAATCAATGAAAATCAGGCATTGCTTTTGAACTGTGGTTCAACAGAATTATTTTTAAAAATAAACTCATGAAACAGGCCTGGACAAAAATGATGGTACCCCTAGAAAAGACCGAAAATAATGTGACCATAGGGACATGTTCAATTAGCATCTCATGCGTCTACAAACTTGTAATCAGTCAGTCGGCCTATTTATAGGGTTACTAGTAGTCGTTGTGCTGTTTGGTAACATGGTGTGTACCACACTAAACGTGGACCAGAGGAAGCCAAGGAGAGAGTTGTCTCAGGAGATTAGAAAGAAAATTATAGACAAGCATGTTAAAGGTAAAGGCTATGAGACCATCTCCAAGCAGCCTGATGTTCCTTTGACTACAGTTGCACATATTATTCAGAAATTTAACATCCATGGGACTGTAGCCAACCTCCCTGGACGTGGCCATAGGAGGAAAATTGATGACAAATGGAAGAGACGGATAATACGAATGGTAACAAAAGAGCCCAGAACAACCTCTAAAGACATTAAAGGTGAACTCCAAGGTCAAAGTACATCCGTGTCAGATCGCACCATCCGTCATTGTTTGAGCCAAAGTGGACTTCATGGGAGATGACCAAGGAGGACACCATTGTTGAAAACAAATCATAAAAAAGCCAGACTGGAATTTGCCAAACTCAAACTACATGTTGACAAGCCACAAAGCTTCTGGGAGAATGTCCTATGGACAGACGAGACAAAACTGGAACTTTCTGGCAAGGCACATCAGCTCTATGTTCACAGACGCAAAAATGAAGCATATCAAGAAAAGAACACTGTCCCTACTATGAAACATGGAGGAGGCTCTGTTATGTTCTGGGGCTGCTTTGCTGCATCGGGCACAGGATGTCTTGAATCTGTGCAGGGTACAATGAAATGTCATGACTATCAAGGTATTCTAGAGAGAAATGTGCTGCCCAGTGTCAGAAAGCTTGGTCTCAGTCGCAGGTCATGGGTCTTGCAACAGGATAATGACCCAAAACACACAGCTAAAAACAGCCAAGAATGGCTAAGAGGAAACCATTGGACTATTCTGAAGTGGCCTTCTACGAGCCCTGATCTAAATCCTATTGAACATCTGTGGAAGGAGCTGCAACATGCCGTGTGGAGAAGGCACCCTTCAAACCTGAGACAACTGGAGCAGTCTGCTCATGAGGAGTGGACCAAAATACGTGTTGAGAGGTGCAGAAGTCTCATTGACAGTGACAGAAATTGTTTGGTTGCAGTGATTGCCTCAAAAGGTTGTGCAACAAAATGAACACTCGCCCAATCTGACTCAGCTTTCTCTCCACTCATCCCTCCCTACTTCCCGCAGCTTAAGCTCACAAAATCACCAAGATTGTGAACAAACTCTGTAAAACTACTTGAAGTAGTAATTCAGTAATGCTTCAGTGTCATGGTGGAAATGCTCAACCAGATTTTCACTGGAGTGGGTCTTTAATTACACACTGCCCCACAATTTGTCTTTGTTAACCCCTAGGGTTTGAGATTACAAGACAAATGTCTTCTTTGCTAATTGGTGGTCCAGACTTGATTGTATCCAGAGTATATTCTTTGTGAAAGAAACAGTCTTCAGTTGACATATTTCTCACTCAAAATCAGCCTTCCAATGTCAAGCCTTACTGGTCAGAAATCAGCTTGCAGGCAACAAGCATCTCCACGTGAGTGCTAATCCTCTCTTGTGGAGTCTTGCTGCCAGTGTTACGTACAGATTGCAGCATGCTAACTAAGGACAGAAATATGTAATAATCCCATACCCCCCTCCTTCCCTCACCCTGCACTTCTCCACAACAGTGCCTTACAGATTTTAGTAAGAGGCATAATTTCGCAATCTACCTGTCTGCACTTTTTTCTGGTGGTCTTCTCTATAATCGAGGATCTAAAAAAAACAATACTTGCTGTTCGCTTCATTTAAGTTTACTTTTTTTGTTGTTTTTTTCTGACATCTTCAAAAATGGGGATTGGATCTAGACTTAATATTTCAGATGATGTTGCACCGTATGGGGGAAAAAGTGCCTTTACCCAGTTGGAGCACAACATAGTGGCTGGATATCTTATTACTGCAGGTAACTAATTGTAACAGCCAATCATGTTACATGTCAGTGATATTTCTGTGCTTTGTGCTCTTCATGGATAGTATTGCTTGCTATTGTGGAATTTTAAAAGAACCTGCATCCTGTCACTGTATATACACTACAAAGCCAACAAATGAGTGCCAACAGTGATCTGAAAGGAAATGTTGAAATTCAAAGTACTGTTGAGGGAACTAACAAAACCTGAAGGTATGTGCTTAAACTTTGGGTGTAAGCACTCACTCTTGTATTTACTTACCAGTCAAAAGCAGCTGGTATTTTTGTTTTATTGTATGGTCTTCTTCAACATATGTTACATATACCCTGTCATCTGACAGTGTTGAATACCGCAATAAACAGTAAACAAAATTTACAACAGTTACAATTACATATTTCGTTGAGTTCTAAGAGAATTAAGTAAAGACATACATGGGACATGGGGCATTAAATAGTAAGTGTTACATATGCAAAAATTAACCCAACAAGTATTTTTTTTTTTGTTTGTTTTTGTTCTAAAACTGTTCTGGGTGTATTACCATACAAAATTTTGGTAATGAGTTTTCAGTGGAGAATTTTTTGATTTTCACTTCCCAGAATGTTCTTCTGAAAGGTGTTTTTTTTTTTTTTAAAACATAGTTTTAGGCATAGCATAGGTTGTTGATAACCTTTTAAATCTTTATTGACAACATTGTTAGAGCACTATGCCCTAACATTTCTGCTGTCATTCCTATTGTTTTCAGGCTTTAGAAAATCTAGAACAAGATGGGAGACTTTTACCTACCACTGGTCTGTTCAGAGAGGGAGTATTTCTATTTGTATATTGATGCATACAGAAACACGTATAGTCATGAGCATAAAGTTCACAAAAAGCAAAAGTTTCCTGATGCTAGGAAAGACCATGCATATCATCGTAGTTTTGAGTTTCCAGTGACTCCTATAACTAATTTTCTGATGGAATCATAGACATACATGCATCTTTGATATAAAGAAACAATCATGCATTTTTCTTCTTTTATAGATTATTATAGGTTTTCTGGAAATAACACAAAATCTGCCGGGTTAAAAATATACGTACAACAGCTTAAATTATCAGCTTTGGTGATGTAAAAAGCTGTCTTGATCAAATTTTCTTCTTGTGAGTGATTACGATTGACTATAGCAGCTGACTCCTCCAAGATAATTTAATTTGGGCCCATTTGATACATTCATTAGTGCGGCCATTACAAGGGGTTGTATGAATTATTTATACATAGTCAATGTATTACCTACAGTATGGTGGTCAGTGTACTGCTGTGGATGACAGCATCAAAACAAAACATATTTTAGCCACTGGGAAAAAAAAGTTCCAGTTAGAAGAAAGTGTAATAGTTTTTTGTTTGTTTTTTTTTTGTTGAATAAAGTGTATTCTAACATTAGGATATTTTATTTATATTTTGTATTGCATTAAAAATACATTCACAGCTTTACCCTCTCGTCAGACAACTCTTTCTGACAAGAAACTGAAACTATGTGCTCTCTTAGAAGACACAAGACTTCTTTGACAAAAACAGCAATTTATATGTGTGTGTGTATATATATATATATATATATATATATATATATATATATATATATATATATATATATATATATATATATATATATATATATATATATATATATACATAGATATAGATATATATATGTGTATAGACAATGACAAAACAGCCATTCATTTACTGTTTGTTAATTTTCTTTGAAGTGGGGTTGTATGTATTATGTTGTTTTAAATGTTAGTCTAAAACTTGTGAAGGTTTGGCGGGGGGGTGAACCCAAGGTGAGTGCCCACAGAGCAAGCAGCAGGCAGGGCGACAACTAAAACAGGTCTATATTAACGAAAACTTACTCAAAACAACTACAAGCCAGCTATGGCCAGAAGTCAGGCTCCAGGAGAGTGGGCTCACGCCGGCCAATCAGGGCAGTCCGGGGGGGGAAGGTCCACGCCCTCTCTCGACTAGGGCAAAAGGGGTGCGTGTCCTTCCACTAAGGACGGCAGGGGGAAACAGGCTGCTCCAGTGGCTCAGCGCTGCGGTGGCATCTCATCAGCTGGAGACAAGGCAGTAAGGCAGTATGGTCCCACATCCACTGCCATGTGAAGCTGGTCTATATAGCAGCTGATGATGAGCTGCAGGTGTGAGGCTCTCACAGCTGCACCTAATCTGCTGATCAGACGCTGCAGAGAGTCTCACAGACCAGCGACACACCGGCAATGGAGCGGGTGACCAGAAGGGGGCGGGGTTGGCTAGGCCCGTGACAGAACTAAATCCATGGTGGATGTTTGTGGACAATGGCCAATATGCGTCAAATGTTAAATTTGTGCTATCTAGGATCTTTAAGACAGTGAAATATTAAGCACGGTAGGAAAGCTGTTTAATCCTTCAGCACTTTAGCTTTGTTTAGTCAGCTGAATGAATCTGAGTCTAAAAACTGGAGCGCAGTGATTCTAAAACTTTTTTTTTTTTTTTTTACTATGACCTCTTTTCAAAACCCAGAACACTAGTTTTGTTTGGAGAGACATGTTTGTCTTATGAATATCTTCAGGTTGTATTTTCTTCTCTGTTTTACCTTTATCTTTTACTTGATGTCGCATTTACTTCTTGAATAAATCTTTCTAACTGGAATTTTATAACTTGGCCTGCATTAGCTCAATCATCATTGTTTGTAATCCTGAAGTGAACATTTTAAATAACAGACATATATTTTACAATATCAGGAATAATATAGGTAGAACTAATAACATTACTGAGGTCTCTGTTTCAGCAGTTATTCAAATGAAATACAGCAAATAATAATATTTGCATGATAACTGTGTTTAAAGTAAAATACTGTATCTGCTTTGATAAAGGTCTATTCTATGACTAATATCCTTTTCCATTTCTCCTCCTCCCTTTATTTGTGTTGCAAGTGGTCAGCTCATTTAATGTTACGTTAGTTTAAGTATCATTAACATTTAGATTAAAACGTGCATAAAGAGGCAAATCAGAGAAAGTTAATTTTAATATTGGGAATTCCACTTATTGAATAATGATAATTATCGTTGATAATGTCCCCTTCTGAACTACTAGTGTAACTGCAGCTTAAAGTACTTATCTGTTTTCTTATCTCCACCTTCTGTTTAGAAATGTTCCATGTCTACTACCCTACACAGTGTAACCCTATGCTGTTTTTCTCCTTCTAGGTGTCATCAGTTTAACAAGCAACATTGTGGTGCTGCTAATGTTCGTGAAGTTTAAGGAGCTCCGCACAGCCACTAACTTCATAATAATCAACCTAGCTTTTACTGACATTGGAGTGGCTGGTATCGGCTACCCCATGTCAGCTGCCTCAGACATCCATGGCAGTTGGAAATTTGGCTACACCGGTTGTCAGGTGGGTAGAACGTAAGGTGTCTTAACATTTACGGAACAGTTGACCAAACTTTTGCACCTAATGGAATGTCCTCACTTGTATAAATTGGAATTTTTAATACTGATGACCCACACCAACAAGTTCCGTGTAAGATGAGAACCTTGCACTTGTTAAGATTAACTCTGAACCACAATACATTGTGAGTATACAATAATTGTGAATACATCTCTGTGTTATATCATTTGAATGGCAAATCATTCAAAATTGTATTACCTTACAGTAATTAGATTAGTTCTGAGTTAAACAACAGTATTTGCCCTTATTTAAAATTCAGTGTGTCAAAGTCTAGATTTTTTCAATACTTTGTATGTCTACCATTTGTTTTTGATTGTTGATAAAAGGAAATACTCTATCAACTTAGAAATAATGCAGTTATTAAGAAGTGATACAATATGGAATTATTTGACATTTAAGTGCCATTGTGCAAGTGTCTGCTCACTTCTGTTGTGTATTATAAGTTGTTTTTACCTTCTCTGTGCTCACTATCTATAAAAGAAGAATGCTGCATTTGCATTATGTACCTCCCAAATGTAAGACAATACATGACAAATATTCACAAGTAAAAGTCAGAAATTCACCCAAAATTATTGTTCTCCATGTAATCTCAAATCTAGTTTTCACAGTGCAGTTGGACCTCAATTAAACTCAAGTCTATATACCTTTTATTACAGAGGTTGAAATCTTTTCTCACTTTTGTCCTCTTCAGAAACTTCTGTGTGATTTTGATAGTGTGCTGTGGCTCATTATCATGCTAAAACAATGCTCTTCTGCAGACTGCAAATCATTGTCAGACAGTATTTTAGTATATCTACAGGCACAATATAGTAAACTGCATTTATTGTCAGGCTCTAGTGTTGATAGGTTTGCCTGTCTGTTTTCTAAACCCAATAAAAATGTCACACTAACTAATGTTACTTAGTCTGAGCTGCCTTAAGAAAAAACCTGTGAGCCTAGTACTGCACATTCACTTCAGCTGCTGCATTGCAGTGGGTTACGTGTTAAAATTCCATTGGCAGATTATGATTTTATCCCTCAGTCCTTAATATTGCACAGTAATATTGAGCCACATGATGCTAATCTGCAGTGAAAAGGAGGGCTATGTCCCTTTGCTACAAGTGATTAGTACAGTATTAACACACTCCCCCTCTTTGTGTTTTAGTGACAAGGGTATCTCAATGACTGTCTGTTGGGACACTCAAAAGGTTGTTCTCCACTACATCAGAAAGCATAGTTCAGTGTCAGTTTTCCACATAAGAAAATCAATAATAATTAAATTTTATCCCAAATATCATATATTTTTCAGTAAACCTCATCTTAGGCATACAATAGACTCTTTGATTGTTGGGCGTGTTTATCTAATCTTTCATCACAGTTGTCACAGTAGCCTGCATGATAGTCCACATTATGTTTCAGTGTGTGTCAATTTTGTTACTTATCATTATTTGCAGTAAAAAATTTTCAAACTAGACTAGATTTCTATCTCAATTTCCATTAAAACAATAACAGAATTTTGCCAAAAACATGAACAAGCATGACAGCCAAGTTTAACTCTCTACTCTTGTGATTGAAGGTATATTTTTTTTACCTTTAACTTAACTTGGTTATATATCCTCTATACAGATATGTCATCCTATCTATATTGACACGGCTAGCAAAATCACCTATAGCAGGCAGAAGTTACAACTGAAAGTATCTAGCACTCATTTCTGAAACATGGCTAGAAAGAGAAGACCCATCACCAGTGGTACACAGAACATTCACCAAAAAAAGGAAATTGCTTTTGCCGGCTGACACAATAAAATGGGCTCAGATAATGGATTTTTTTAAGCAGGGTATGCTGAGGACAGTAGCCTGGGGAAAGAAACAGGGAGCAGATATTTTGTCATGTTTACATGCTATGTGCAAAGAACCAACTCTGTGAACTAACTAAAGAATTAAATGTTTTGTTAACATTGCCATTTCAGTGTTATAGCCCTGTTGCAGGTTTGACAATTACCACGGTTTAACTGTCAGACTTAGTGCACAAACTTAGAAAACTACACAAAATTTCTCCAAAGTCCTAAAAATGGATATCAACTTTGCCTGTAAATGGATAAAGCAAACATAGAAATAAGCTAATTTTCTTCTGGACCACTCATTATTACAGAATAACAAAGCGTATACTATTTGATAGCAGCCCAGTAAATCTGATTTATTGAATACTCTATTCTAACCAAACAGGTGATAGGTGCTCGGAACAAGGAGGAGAGCAGGAACCAGTACAGATCCAGTTAGGTGTGTACTATTAAATATTACTGTGTGTCTGTGAAATACATGAGAGCACAATGCATCATTCATGTAGCCAGGATGGGCTTCATTCAAGTTATTGCATTACTATAAATAAACGGAATTACTATTCGTTGCAATAATAAAACAAATAAAAACAGGCAGTTGAGTCAAGTCAGCCAATCATGACCTCAAATCAGCTTTGAATTATATTCACACAAACATCAAAAGGAAAACCTTAGACAACTATTACCATGATACATTTATCCAAATACAAACAATACAAATTAACAGAATGTGTGTTGTTAACGAACATGTTCTGTCAGTGGGAATTTCATTAACCAAATTGGGGCCATTTGACAGCAAATTCCCAAGATGGCTTTTGTTAGCAGTCCACTGATTCCAAATTGTAACACTGCATTATTTTCATTACTTCTGGGTTTAACAGTAGGATATTTGCTCTCACCATCAAATTAAAAACAGTTTCGATTCACTACACTGAAAATACATGCCTCACACACTGAAAAAATGAATTGTTGGACCAATTTATTAGATTTATCCAAAATAAGAAGTACTAAGTAATTGTAATGCGACTGGTTTAACTGGATTCTCTGTGAAAGTCGGCTTGACAATAGCAAATGTCCCATTCAGACATCATGATGGTGGATAGCAACTTTTATTTGGGTGATGTTCATTTTGTCGTTAACTATCATAGGATAACGTTATTTCTTTTACACCGACAAATCAAAGAAAAGATGGTTTTACCTTAGCTGACATGTTTCAACTGCAACTGCAGTCTTCTTCAGAGCGTCATCCGACGTGTGCTGACGTGTCCTTTTTATCAGGTGACCGGTCTGACAGATCTGTCAGAATCTGTCAGACCGGCCACGCTCCCCGCCGTCCGGTGGTCTCTGGAGGATGGGATCCCAGGTATGTGAGAGGGTGTAGGCCCCCTCGTCCCGGTTCATGGAGCAGCTCGCCAGAGAGCGAGAGACCACCGGACGGTAGGGAGCGTGGCCGGTCTGACAGATTCTGACAGATCTGTCAGACCGGTCACCTGATAAAAAGGACACGTCAGCACACGTCGGATGACGCTCTGAAGAAGACTGCAGTTGCAGTTGAAACATGTCAGCTAAGGTAAAACCATCTTTTCTTTGATTTGTCGGTGTAAAAGAAATAACGTTATCCTAGGATAGCAACTTACTTTGTGTATTTAAATGATTGCATTCCTTTGAAATAAATAGGTTGTATCACTGTAACAGAATTTTAAGGAAAGTTAGTTTAAAGTTTCCTTTTTTCCAGATTATGTAATCCCCTGTACTCTGTAATCCCTGATAAAATTGTGATTTCTTCTGGTTGAGTTGCAGTAGAAAATTCTAAAGAAACATGGATGTCATCAAGTCAGATGCAGAAAACTAACAGAGCAGTAAAGCAAAATGTCTTTGTATTTTGCAGAAATTAGAATACTGGTTTCAAGGGACAAACTGTAATTTCAAGTTGATAAAATTGACAAACATAAACTGCCATGACCAAAGCAGAAAGATCAATGAGTCGAAACTGTACTGTACTTCAAATACAGCTTAAATACACTTTTTACATTGCAGTAGGAACTCTAAGTAAAGGTAGTACGCCATTTTTTAAAGAATATGTTTTTCAGCTGCTCTTTGCTGGAAGGGCTGTGTTGCTGTACTTTTTCTCTTTAAAACACAAATATTCTGTTCCAAAGCACACTACCAAAATAATCACATAGGGAGTTTCTAGAGAAGAACAAGTGAAATACTGTGACCTGACCAAGTATTTTACCTGACTTGAATTCAATACATACAGTAGATAAACACTACTGGTCAAACGTTTTAGAAGGCCCCAATTTTTCCAGTTTTTTATTGAAATTCAAGTAGTTCAAGTCCAATGAAAAGCTTGAAATGGTACAGAGGTAAGTGGTGAACTGCCAGAGGTTAAAAAAAGGTAAGGTTATACAAAACTGAAAAAATAAGGTACATTTCAGAATTATACAAAAGCCCTTTTTCAGGAAACAAGAAATGGGTATTACAGGGGGAGCTGGAGAACCCAGGCGCAGACACAGGGAGACTGGCAGACAGGTGAATTAAGGGAAGAATTTTATTCAACCAGGAAACTAAAACAATACATAAATGGAGAACTGAACTGGGAGGAAACAAAACTAAACCGAACTACTACTAACAAACACTATGAATTCAAAAACGGAAGATCACAAAACTAAACTGAAATAACAAAACTAAGCTAAGGAGGGGTACTTACAAAATGGGGGGAACTGACAACAGAAGGGGCAGGGAAGCAGGCTCAGGAAATCTGGGGTGAACGGAGACAAGACTGGAGCTACTGGCTGGAGACAAAAGCAGGGCTAGTGAGAATCCAAAAGAAGAACTGAGTCCAAGTGAGGGAAATCCAGTGGAAGGGAAAACAGAGTCCGAAAACAGAGTCCGAAAGCAGAGTCCGAAAGCAGAGTCCAAAAGCAGAGTCCAAAAGCAGAGTCCATGAAGGCATGTGAGTAAATGGTCCGGCAGGGAGTGAATGACAGCACAGAGCTTAAATAGCTGGAGGTGAGGTGGAGAACAGGTGAGTTGGGTGAGCTGATTGTTACAGCTGACTTTCATCCCAGCAATCAGCAGTTCAGGCAGTGAGAGCAGGAGAGTGAGAGAAAGACAGAGATAGAGAGACACGGGCAAGAGCAACAGGGAGAGAGAGATGACAAATACAGAGGAAGACAGACAGGTCAAAATAGACGCAGAAAAACAAGGAGGAAGAAAGAAAGAGGGAGAAAGAGGGAGAAAGGACAGGAGCAGAATCATAACAATGGGTTAACAACTTAAAGCTGTTCTGCAGCAATGGAGGTTGATCAAACCTTGGAAGTTGGTGCAAAAAATCCAACAGGTGTCCCAGCTTTTCTTGATTACTTACAACTCCCTCTGTCTGCACAAAAGTAGTGTTGGAACACACCGTGACACCATATGCTTGAAAGCATTATTTGAACAATATTGTACTGCAGAAAATAGTGTGTTGCTACAAAAACAGTGAGGAAAATGCAATTAACAATAGGAGAGAGACAGACCATCATAACACTTGAAAATGTAGGTCTTTCCTGCAGAGAAATTGTGAAGAAAGCCAATGTGTCACTGAGTACAGTTATCTTCACCATCAAAAGGCACTTAAAAACTGGGGGAAACTCTGACAGGAAGAGGTCTGGAAGACCGCTACAACAGAGCCAGAAGACTAGTTTCTCAGAGTCAACAGCTTGCATGATAGGCACCTCACAGGACAACTGCTACAAGCACAGCTTAGTAGTGGTTATAGTCAGCAAGTCTCACTTTTAACTGTGAAGAGAAGACTTGGAGTTGCAGGTTTGAGGGGTTCAGTTGCAGCGAGAAAGCCTTTGCTAAAACAGAAAAGGAAAAAGACGCTTGCCTGGGCCATGAAACACCATCAATGGGCTACTGAAGACTAGAAGAAGGTATTATGGACTGATCAATCAAAATTTTAAATCTTTGTATGGCGTCAAGTAGGCAAAAGTGTGTGACATCAACTGTCAAACATCAGGGTCCAGGGTCAGTGACTTGTACAGAGTGCGAGGTACCCTGAAGCAAAACAGCTACCACAGCATTCTGCAGCGCCATGCAGTACCCTCTGGTATGCGTTTAGTTGGTCAGGGGTTCATCCTACAGCAAGATAATGACCCAAAACATAAGTCAAAGCTATGACAGAACTTTCATTTCAGAGTACAATGAGACATTAACATGCATAATTTCAAATTGAAAAAAATTGAAAAAAATGGGGTGTTCTAAAACTTTTGACCGGTAGTGTGTATCTCTATATAGATAGAAAGACAGACAGACAGATGGATACACTGCCTGGCCCAAATGAAAAGTTGCCACTTGGATTTAACTAAGCAAATAGGTGACCCTAACCTTAACCCTAACCCTTACATTGAATAATTACTGCAGTGATGAATACGTTTCAGCTGGCAACAACTTATTTTACCCTAACTGATGCAGTGAGGAGCTTCTCATTTCTTAAACAACTATGTCAGAAGACATATCCCATGGTCATGGAAAGGATGTTAATCTGTCTCAGAAGGGTCAAATTATTGGCCTGCATCAAGCAAAGAAAACAACTAAGGAGATTTCTGAAGCTACTAATATCAGGTTAAGAACCATCCAACACATTATTAAACCCTGGAAGGATAGTGATGAACTATCATCTTCAAGGAACAAATGTGGTTGGTCATGTGGTCTGATGAGTACAGATTTACCTTGTTCCAAAGTGATGGGCGCATCACAGTAAGAAGAGAGGCAGATGAAGTGATGCAGTCATCATGGCTAATGTCTAAAAGCCTGTGGGGGTTGGGGTTATCATCTGGTGTTAGTCAGGTTTAGCAATGTTATGTGCCCAAAGAATGAGGTCAGCTGACTCCTGAATATACTGAATGACCAGGTCTTTCCATCAATGGAGTGCCCTGATGGCATGGGCATATTCCAGGAAGACAATGGCAGGATTATTGGGGCTCACATTGTGAATGAGTGCTTCAGGGAGCATGAGACATCATTTTCACACATGGATTGTCCTACACAGAGTTCAGACCTCAGTCCCACCGAGAATCGTTGTTATGTGCTGGAGACTTTGCACAGCGGTCCAACTCTCCCATCATCAACTCAAAATCTTGGTGAAAAATTAATGCATCTCTGGACAGAAACAAATGCTGTGACATTGCAGAAGCTTATTGAAATGGTATGTCACAGCGAATGAGTGCCATACTCAAAGCTAAACACAGTTTAACAAAATATTAGAGTGTACAACTTTTTTTTGGTCAGGCAGCATAGATAGATAGATAGATAGACAGACAGACAGACAGACAGATAGATAGATAGATAGATAGCCTATTCATTAAAAGGAAATGTACATTTCTGTGTGTTTCTTTGTTTCCAGATCTATGCAGCTCTTAACATCTTCTTTGGCATGGCCAGTATTGGCCTGCTTACTGTGGTGGCCATTGATCGCTACCTGACCATCTGCAGACCAGACATAGGTATTCATTTACAGATTCTCTGTTTTTCGTGTATGCATGTGCAGTTTAACAGACTACAATATATATACACTCACCTTTTCTTTACTAGGTACAGTTGTTCAATTCCTTGTTAACACAAATAGCTAATCAGCCAATCACATGGCTACAACTCAATGCATTTAGGCATGTAGACATGGTACGCTAAAGTTCAAACCGAGCATCAAAATGGGGAGGAAAGGGGATTTAAATGACTCTGAACATGGCATGGTTGTTGGTGCCAGTCAGACTGGTTTGAGTATTTCAGAAACTGCTGATCTACTGGGATTTTCACAGACAACCATCTCTAGGGTTTGCAGAGAATGGTCTGAAAAAGAGAAAAAAAAAATCCAATTAACAGCAGTTGTGTGGATGAACATGCCTTGTTGATGTGAGAGGTCAGAGGAGAATGGGAAGACTGGTTCAAGATGATAGAAAAGCAACAGTAACTCAAATAACCACTTATACAAGCAAGAAATGCAGAGTACCATGTCTGAACGCTCAACATGTGGAACCTTGAAAAGATGGACTGCAGCAGCAGAATATCACACCGGGTGCCACTCCTGTAAGCTAAGAACAGGAAACTGAGGCAAAAATTTGTACAGGGTCACCAAAATGAACACCAACAACATGATGTACATTAAAGTATCTTAGGATAATTGAATAGGATTTAGGTGCCAGACAATGTCATTCTGGAAATTCCACCCAGAGAATTATCCTTCTCCAATACTGGGAGCACACAGGTTTGTTTTACCAATGTGGCATGAGACGTGGATCCAAGGTTCAATAAAATATTTTATTTCAATCAAACTTTAAAATATCTCCTTTTTAAAAAGAAGGGCACACCATTCATACCAAGGACAAAAAAACCAAAACAACCTAATCAGATGCTGAGGCTTACCAGTTGGACAGGGAGAGGAATCCACCAAAAGAAAGCAAAATCACTCATGCACACGTGACTCATACTCGTGGTGAGGAAAACCAATTCCCAGGGAAGCACGGCACACACAAAGGAGGGGGATACCATTTCCTGGGTCACCACACCAGCACCAACTTTCCTTCAGCAACTAAAAAGGATAAAACAAATTAATGGGGAGTAAACAAGCAGATCAATACAACAATATATACTAAAGAAAGAGAATATAATAAATGGGCGGGCTTCAGATTGAACTACACAATTTTTACAAAATAATAAATGCCCAAATGAAACAAAATAAATGAATAAATAATTTTTTATAAACAATTAATCCAAACCAAAACAATATTAGTCCTTCAATCACACGCTTAAAAGGAACTTAAACTCTGTTCTACAAGGTGCATGCAGTCAATGTGAATCTGGCGTGTTAAGCAGTCAGTCAGCTAAGCAGCAAGCAAACGGAAGTCAGCACAGCCAAATCATGCGGCCATGCCATTCATTGGTATGCCATGCAATGCACCATCAAACAAATAAAACTGGGAAGATGAACATCAGGAAGCAAAGGGCACGGCTGCTGTGTGTCTCCACACAGCAGCCGGAGACAAAGCAGCTGGACACAAAACAGCAGCGGTCCCAGTCAGCTGACAGCGACATCAACAGTGGTGTACATGACCACCCAAGCCATTTTCACCTGATAAAAACAACACTAGCATTACTATGCTAAACTGCTGAAGAATGATCTGGTCGCTACATTTATAAACATACCTACCTGTCAACAGTGGTGGACACGCACACATACACACAAAAGGAGGAAAGAAGAGAGCACACAACATCTGAGACACAACAAAGACTGGATATCATTTACAGTTTAGGGTTTCTCATTCCAGTTCTGCTTATGAGTTCTGATTCTTAACAATTCTCAATTGCAATTCTATGAGAGGCTACTACAGCAGTAAAATCGTGCTTTTACATTAACGCATGAGTAATAATAATCTAATGACAGAGTACTTTCACTTGTACTTTTTACAATTTTTACAATACTTTTACTACAGTGCATTTTCTTTATGAGAGAGATAGACAGAATACTTTCTCGGTCCCTTACAGAAAATTGCTGGGTTGCAGCAGCAATTTGTATATCACAAAACGCACAACTTACACTGAGCTGAATTGTGATAGGTAAGAAAATGTAGTAATCATAGTAGCAATGGTCTTTTTTCAGGTTTCCTGAATATTTGGGGGTTTACTTCCGCTACTTCTATGAAATCAAAGTCCAAATCTGTCCTTGTAAAGTGTTTTGTAGCAGCATTTGCTAAATCAAGGTGACTCTTAGAAGTGAATCACACAATTGTGCCGTGCATCTGCTTTTGAAGCAACTCAGAAATCATTGAGTAAGTTAACAGAGAATAACGTTAAACTCATGATTTAGACAAATGTATTGGGACACAGAAAGACACAGTTGTATTCAACTCTAATGATTCAGAAGAATAGTGGTAGATATACTGTAGATGTTTGTTCTACACTATTCCAGACACCACAAAATGTTGATGTTACAATGCTGTGGTGTTTGAGTATTTGGAACAGATAAAGACAATGGTTTTAGCTGGGAGACATGGAAAATTGAGTCTGTTCTCCTTGAAGTGGTTGTCTGTATCTGAGTGCAGATAGATTAATTACTCCCTTAATCTCAAAGAGCCAAAGAAGTCACGCAACAGTTTTATATATACATATATATATGTGTGTGTATATATATATATATATATATATATATATATATATATATATATATATATATATATATATATATATATATATAAAAAAAATTGTTGGTTTAAAAAAAAGCAATTACAGAGAAGTGGTGTAAATCTGAATCTGCAAGTCTCAAACAAAAGAGACACAGGTGACAAACAAGAGACAAGGGGAGAGGTAAAAACAGCAGAAATCAGACCATCAGACTTTCCTTACAGTCCTTGGTTATGTACATGCCATTTCTCTTTCCAGGGCAGAAAATGACTGGGCAATCATACAACTCCCTTATTCTGGCATCATGGCTTAATGCTGTGTTCTGGTCCTCCATGCCTATAGTGGGCTGGGCTGGGTATGCCCCTGACCCCACTGGAGCAACGTGCACCATCAACTGGAGACAAAATGATGCGTGAGTCTCCAGAAATTTTTACATGCTTAATAACACTAATATTATGTATATTACTAAGTAAATTAATCAATATTAAAGACTAAAGAAACATTATGACTGCCTTAACTAATTTCTATAACTTGTGACTGGACTGTTGTAGCTAGTATTTTCTGTTAGCTTCCTTAAGGTTTAACGGTATTTATATATATTTAAAAAATGGCAATGCAGTAGTCACACCCAAATCAACCAATGCTTATTACCAAGTCACAGGAAATAAATGCCGACCGAAATAACCCAGAAATAACATAAAACATCTTAACTGGCTACTTTGTTCAATAAGACAGCCCAAATTGTCCACATATGGGCAATGTCCATCCTTTCTGGTCCGTCTGATTTTCTTCCATGTCTCTGTGCCAGCAATAATAGTGGCAGCTTTATGTTTTCAGGCACGGTGCACACAGCAGCCTAGGGCGGGAGCTTGGATTCAGCTAGTTGCGGGTGCAGATCTTGGTAGTAGTAGCAGATATTCAAACAAGAACTTTGAAGTCCAAAGTGGAGAAGGGTTCATTGTGAACAGCAGTTTAACATGGGTTAGTCAGTTTTGATCTTGAGTTGCTCAAAGCTGAAAAGTCAAGATCATTGCTACCTATGTCCATCCAATTCTTGTACATATGATAGCTCATGAAGGCCCACACAGAATCTCGTCAAATTTGCCTTAGAGGTTCATTTGGCATTTTAGGCATGATCAACAACTTGATTTGTTTCTGGAGGCATGCACCTGCAAAGCAGTATTTTTTTTTTGTTTAAACTGAATATACAATATCAGATTTTGCTGCTCAGATGTAAAGAATGTCTTAGCATAAGCCCTTTATCAGTTCATGTGAGATCTGAGAACCTTAATTTTCAGAGCAGTCACCTATGCGATGTACAGCAGCATTATCAGCAAAACTAGAACAAAAACCATACACATCTACCAGAACAGCACTACATTTGCCAAACTGTTTTAAAGGCAGCTTGATTGTCAATAAATGTAATAAAAAGTTAATAGTAAGGCAGTTACAGTAAGACAATCCAGTAATTCCCCTCCATGAATAGTACCCTGCCAGTGGAAAATATATTATAGTGAATACTATGAAGTGGTGATAATGTATGTCATATATAGTGAAAATATGCATGTGCATATGGTGCAGATATTTGTTTTCTAAGATTGTAATGTAAATGTGCAGCTGATTTGATAATACTATATTTAAATGTCAACACAGTAAGGACAAACTATTTAACTTGAATTATTAGTCTTGACAAAAACATTGTTAGCTATAACAATGACTAATACATGGTGCCAACCTGAAGATAAAGCACAATCACGTATATTGCTGTGTATGGAGACACTTGACTACTACTGCTTTTTCTCCACAGCTCCTTCATCTCCTACACTATGGCAGTGATTGCTGTGAACTTTGTGGTTCCTCTCTCTGTCATGTTTTACTGCTACTACAATGTGTCAGTCACTGTCAGGAGATATAAAGCCAACAATTGTCTGGACAGCATCAACACTGACTGGTCAGACCAGATGGATGTTACCAAGGTAAAAACTGTACAATTTTCAGGCCACCTCTGCTGTCATTGAGTCAGAGTGCCATTTAGTGGCAAGTGGGTAGGGTGTAGTTCCTCACTGTAGCAGTTGAACAAAGTTGTTCAGCGTTCTTATTAATTATAAGTCGAATAATCAGTGTTTTTACTCGGTGCAGTGCTGGGAAATTATTTACTTGTGAAATACTTGCAATGTTCACTGTAACCACAGGAGACGTGACTGTGGTAGTTTGTTTGTTTGTTTGTTTGTTTGTTTGTTTTGGGGGGGTTTGGAAGTTTGACAAATTCAGTGTCCATTGGATGCCGTACTTGCATCTCCAAAGATGACAACGTGGAAAACCTTTTTGTTTTAATTTTGATGCTCATGGCTTAAAGCTCATGAAATCCAGTATCTCAAACCATTACAGTGTTTCCTGAATCAAAAAAAGGCTTTACAGTACAAAAATGTCCAACGTCTAGAAAGTAATTTCATTTATATTTGCAGTCGGGGCTCCTTTACTACAAAATTACTGTATCAAGGTGCCATGGCGTGGAGGCACTCCACAGTTCTTGAAAGAACTTTTTCTGAGAATCCTATCAAGGCTGCGGCCATCTCTGTTGCTTGCTCCTCCCACACTTGTCCCTTTTAGTCTATTTTCAATTAATAGGCTTTGATACATGCACAGCAGTCTGTGAACAGTCAGTCTTTTCAGCAGTCACTTTCTGTGGTCTATCCTCCTCGTGCAGGATGTTGATGATCATCTTCTGGACAACTTTCAAGTCAGCAGTCTTTCCCATGATTGTGGTTGTGTCTACTTACCTAGACCGATAATAGTATTTGAATAGCAATTTTCTCTGGAAATGAACTATTATAGTATTTGGAGATATGGGATTTCTGATTTTGAAATATTTCACTTTATGTATAATGATTTTAGAATATATCAAATCTTCACTTTCTTAAATAAGTGATGGAAAATAATAAGCTTTTTCATGTTGCTCAAATTTTTCAAGATGCACTAGCATGTTGGACCTCTAGGGGTCTTTGGATCCCTGACTGTAATTTTTATGTTTTAGCATGGCATTTTTTTTGTTTTTGTTTTTCTTACCCATATGTTTATCTCCATAATTTAACTCACTTCTTCATATGATAAACTGTATTCAGCCTATATTATATGAATGTTGTGTTGCTATGTTTGTTGCCAATAGATGTCCATCATAATGATTGTCATGTTCCTGGTTGCCTGGTCTCCATACTCCATGGTGTGTCTCTGGGCATCATTTGGTGACCCCAAGACCATCCCTGCTCCCATGGCTATTATCGCTCCACTCTTTGCCAAGTCCTCCACCTTTTACAATCCGTGCATTTATGTTATTGCCAACAAAAAGTGAGTCATGTTTGCCTTTATGCTCTGAGGATGCAATATGTGTGCTTAATTATAATGCGCTTGTGATAAGCTGTTCAGCGGCATGAAAAGGGTTGTTTCTGTGTTCATAGAAGCTTCAGTAGAAATCAACTGGACTTCTCTTGTAGGTACTTGAAGACGTTTCACATCTCATCCAAGGGGCTTCTTCAGTTGTAACTGACTAATGGGGACTTACAGAATATATCCAGCTCACATGGGCCATTGACCATTAACAACATTGACCTTTAACTTCTTTGTGTATTTTTTATAATGTGCTTTTATTGTGATCTATTGTCCTTTTGTTGTGTGAGGACAGATGGTTTGAGAGAGGAGTAAAGGAAGCCATCTATGTCAAACTAGAACAGCCATCTCTAAACAGATGAGTGGGTCTGCAACACCACTTATCAGGCACCTATAATGCAGTGATATGGTCTGTACCCAGAAAGTTTTGCCATCATTAACATCTGGCGTTACTCCTGACATGGCAGATACATATCCTTGGTTGTGTAAAATGGCAGCTCCACAACCATGATTACTGTCATAGTTGGTGGACCACCTGGTTTCACAACAATTCCCACCTTGAGACATGTGAGTCCTGGGTTTATTTAATACGTTCCCCCCTCTGCTAATGCTAACTCTTCTTGTGACGTTCTACACACAGTAACAACCAAGCTGCAGACACAGCACCCACAAGCCCTCTTCCTTATTACCAGGGACTTTAACCATGCCTCTCCATCGTCCACACTACCTACCTTCACACAATATATCACCTGCCATACCAGAGGCAATAAAATACTGGACCTTTTTTATGCCAACACCAAGGAGGCACATACATCATCTCCTCTTCCACCATTTGGAAAATCCGACCATAACCTGGTTCACCTCCTTCCTGTGTACAAACCTCTGGTACACAGACAGCCAGCTGTCACCTGCACAGTCAAGAGATGGTCCGAGGAAGCTGAGGAGGCTCTCAAGGACTGTTTCAACATGACTATGTGGGAAGTGTTCTGTGAGGATCATGGGGAGGACATCGACAACCTCACTCACTGCATCGCGGACTATATTAACTTCTGCGTGAATTACACCGTGCCCACCAGGACTGTACGCTGTTTTGCCATCAGCAAACCCTGGATTACTTCTGATATAAAGGCTCTCTTGAAGGACAAATGGAGGGCTTTTAGGTCAGGACACAAGGAGGAGATGAGGTCTGCACAGAGAGAACTGAGGAGGAAGATCAGAGAGGGGAAATGCAGCTACAAGAAGAAGATGGAGGATCAGCTGCTGCAGAATAATGTCAGCGGGGTCTGGAGGGGCCTGAAAACCATCTCTGGCCACAAAGACCCCAAGACTGAACTGAGACCGGACCAGGAGTGGATGAATGACCTGAACACCTTCTTTAACAGGTTTGAACAGCCAGCCACCCCTCCCCCGGACCAGTCCACCCTGCAGCAGCCACCAATGCATCTGTTTGCACCCCCTGCTGACTGCACCCTGTTGTATTCCCCCTCCTTGTGGCTCCACCACAGTTCTCCTACCATCACACCTCCCCTCCCCCACAGGGCCCCACACTCACAACCAGCACTCAGCCCCAGCTTGTCCCTATCAACATCCCAGGTGAAGACAGAACTGAGCAGACTGAAGATCAGGAAGTCTATGGGTCCAGATGGCATCAGCTCCAGGCTCCTCAAATCTTGCGCAGATCAGCTGAGCAGAGTTGTGGAGCATGTCTTCAACTTGAGCCTGAAGCTGGGAAGAGTACCACAGCTATGAGGAGGAGTACAGAGAAGTCAACCGGGACTTTGTGGACTGGTGCCTGCTGAACTGCCTCGAGATCAGTGTGGTGAAAACCAAGGAACTGGTGGTGGACTTTAGCAGGAACAGACACACTTCTCCTACACTATTGAACATCCAGGGAACGGACATTGAGATTGTGGACTCTTACAGGTACCTGGGTGTTCACTTAAATAAGAAACTGGACTGGACTACTAACATCAATGCAGTTTCTAAGAAAGATCAGAGCAGACTCCACCTGCTCAGAAAACTGAGGTCCTTCGGGGTGCAGGGAGCACTTCTGAGGACCTTTAATGATTCTGTGGTGGCATCAGCCATCATGTATGGAGTGGTCTGCTGGAGCAGCAGCATCACAGCTGCAGACAGGAAGAGACAAAATAAACTGGTAAAGAAAGCCAGCTCTGTCCTGGGCTGCCCCCTTGATCCTGTGGAGGTGGTGGGAGACAGGAGGATGATGACAAAGCTGTTATCTATCATGGAGGTCATGATGTTACTGTTTCCCTGCAGGAAACAGTAACGTCACTTGGCAGCTCCTTCAGTGACAGACTGCTTCACCCGCGGTGTTTGAAGGAGAGATACCGCAGGTCTTTCCTTCCTGCTGCAGCCAGACTTTACAATCAAGCCTGCTCCCAGTAGTTCAGTTCACCCGCTTACAAACTGTACAATAATAAATAATGATGCTGTCCAACTTCATAAGAATTTTGCTGTAAATATTGTATTTTTTCTTCTCGAAGGAGAAAATATTTATATCTATGCACTGTGTGCATTGTGTGCTGCTCTCTTTTTTATTTAAACTGTTCTTCTATTTGCTGCTGTTGCACTGTGGGATCAATTAAGGTTTAATCTATCTGTCTACCTGTAAACAGTGGAGGGGGTCTGCAACACCACTTATCAGCACCTAAAACACAGTAATAGGGTTTCTCCCCACAAAGTTTCACGATCGTTAACATCTGGAGTCACTCCTGACATGGCCGATTCAAATCTGTGGTCATGTAAACTGGTAACTCCACCACCATGATTGCTGTTTTTGTTGGTGGACCACCTAGATTCAAAACTATTCACACTTTGACACATGTGAGTCCTGACTTGTTAATAGGCCATTTGACATGTGACCTGAAGTGACTATATACTCTGGAAGTCCCCATTAGTCAGTTAGAACTTAAGAAGCCTTTTAGATGAGATGTGAAGCATCTTCAACAACCTACAAGAGAAGCCCAGTTGATTTGTACTGGAGTTCCTACGATTGACATGACCTGGATGACTGAGAGTCTACACAGACCTATTGTTTCTGTGTTATTTTAATGTGCTAATTTTTCCTGTAGTTTCAGAAGAGCCATCATAGGAATGATTCGATGTCAAACCAGGCAGCGAATCACCATCAACACCCAGGTTCCCATGACAACCTCTCAACAACCTCTGACCCATTGAGATGAGGTTTCTTCAGTATGACATGATATTAATATACTGGTGCATGAAGACCATCTATAGATATGGCTGTAATGATATAAGATTAATTACTGTTGATGTGTATCTGTTGAATAACCTGATGCACTGTTGAGTTTACTGTGTAAACTCCACTTGCTGTTACACTGTAGTAATTGTTTATAGTCCAGTTGATTCAATAACAAAATTACAATGAAAACCTTTGTGTATGGATTGCATTCTTCAACTGCTTGACAGGCTCATATCATGTACTTGAAAAGACCCACAGTACTCTCATATGCTCTACACTCTTAAAGGGGAAATTAAATGTGTATGTTTTTAGCATTGGTAGGGCCAAAAGATATTACAAAAATGCTTTGTCTAAAGTGTAATTTTTAAAAAGTTGTTTAAACCACAGATACAATTTTTTTTTCTGATTTCTACCAAGTGATGTAGCAAGTGAGTCATCATAATGAAGTGATGTCAGTACCTACATAGTGGCGTGGGTTGCTTCTGTTAGCAAGTGAACACAGTGAAGCATTTCTGAACTGTGTTGAATTTAGTGATGTGAAAATGGAGGAAGTTGAAATTGAAAGACCAGTTGACACTACTGTCAACCCACTGATGTCTACATTTGCACAACTGTGATGTGGAAACCATGCAATGGTACTGTCACAGGCAGAAGTAGTATCAGAGGCAGTGGATGGTGGAGACAACCAGGTTGGCAACACCAACTGGTATAGGTGCTTATTTTGTCCACTGTAGTATCTGATCTGATATGAGTTGCTTATCATATTTGGAACCTGAGTGAGACATGTGTAGCTCATTTCAATGGAATTGTGTTTTTTCTGTCTAAGAAACCCTATGCTATGTTGACACAGGGGTTCTAATGTCCAGATAGTGATGGATAGGCCCCTTTGGGAATACAGAGCCTATGGTTGAAGGGGGTATCCTGTTTTCCACCAAAGTCTTTAACAGAAACCAGACGTGACTTCATACGTCACTAAATCTATAAGAGTGACCACAGATCCATTGTTCTGCGGGATTTCGTTTTGGTTCTGAAATCTCCATCAGGCAGACCATTGTGCCTGATTAGATGTTGTCTTCTTTATAATAAAATTATATTATTAAGCAACATCTGCACATCCTCGATGTCTAAGAGAAACCACGACACTAACTTGGCACTGCGAGCAGGGTCTGCTTGTAGCCTACGGAAGCCGGTCTACCGACAGCTTAATGGATTTTTTCCCACACCAACACTGACGTCAGAGAGTGAGTATATTTTTCTCACATTATTTGGGGTGTTTGTTCGTGGAAGCTGTGGGTGTTTATATTGGTTGGCTGCACTGTAAAGAATCATTTGCGTGGATATGCCAGGATGTGTTGAGGTTTAAAATAACTATTGATCTAAATTGAGATTTATTGCGCATAGAAAGAAAAAATGAGGAGTAGTACAGAGAAGATAAGTAGAGAAGAATAAAAGTTGAGGTCAGAGTTAAAAGAAAAAGGAGTTTTATAGAGTTAAAGAGAGAAATAGTTTAAAAATAGAGAGAAATAATGCTGCAGCAATAGAGAGATAAATGTTGAGGTAAGACAAATAAATGTTGAAGTGAGACAGTGTAGGTAAATGCAGAATTGCAGAATTAGTAACGATGAAGCAAGCTAAAAAAATGTGCAAGATTAAGAAGAAAGGGCCCACATTGTGTAAATTAGACGCTTATGTGAACGTTGGCTTTGAGTAGTCGAATCTGTGTAAAAAACAAAAAGGACAGTAGATTTAACTTTGGGCCCAAAGGTCAATTGGCAAAATATAGAGAAGAAGAGATAAAATAAAGAGGGGATAAGTGAAAAAGAGAAAACAGAGGCCTAAAGGAAGATAGAGTTTGAGAGAAGTGACAAAATAAAGGGCTCAAGGAGCCTATGAAAAAGAGGAATAGGATAACAAGGGAAAAGCCACAGATTCAGATAAAGCCCTCTGGGAGGCAGTTTAGTACTGGCCATGAAACCTGGTATTTATAAGTAGCCTACATATGTACGGGTCAGTTCCATGGAACTGGGAGTGTAGATGTTAAATTGTAGTTCCCACTCGATTCACTTAATGACGATTAAGTGTCCGAAGCAGCTTGTCATTTGAATTACCTATACCTCAAAAAAGGCAGCACAAATTTAGATAAGAGAAAGAATTAAAGGTGCGGCTGAAAGCATGCTATTAGGATATGTATGAATGACTTGGTTTGGGATTGGATGCTGACTGTGTTTTTTGGATGATGTTGAATAGGCCTATGTGTTTTATTTTGTGAATTTGATTTGTTTGATTTTGTGTTGGATGATTGCTTTCATTCTGTGTGTCTGGGTCTGGAGTGCACGCCGTCCCAGTCGCCCTCCCCCTGTCGTGTCATGAACACAGCCTAAGGCTGTGGGCAGGGACAGTGCTCTCTCCTCCAGCTCTATTCTCTCACTCTCTCTATCTTGCTCTCAGGTGTGGTTGGTGTAGAAGGCTGCAGCAGGTGTTTTGAGTTGGTGATTGTGTGCAGGTGGAAGTCGTGAAATCAAGCTACTCCCGCTCTGCTTATAATAAGACGCCACTCTGTCTTGGATGTGGGACCATGAACAATGAACAGTCAGTGCTCTGCTCAGTTCAGTTCATGTCTGCACCTCTGTTTTCTGTACTCTTAGTAGTGGTGGGACGTGACTAAAAATTTTAATCTAATTAATTACAGGCTTTGTAATTAATTAATTGCAATTAGTTGCAGTTTTGTCAAATAGCAGTATTTGACACAATAAATGAAGTTTTCAGTTCAAATAAAATTGTGGTTGACAGTTGAATCAATGAATAGACGTATACGTGTCTATAATTTAAAATTTATTTAAAAAAAGGAAAATGGGACATATAGAAAAAAGTGATTTTGATGACTTAAAGCTTGAATTTAGTTGTTTTTTCCACTGTATGGCACATAAAATCAGCATAAGTAGTTCAAGGAGCTTCAGAAAGTTGAAAATCCACAGATTCATTCTGTTTTCATCTTTTCTGGGTCTGATAAATGGTGGAATTTTGATGGTTCTTTTTATAGGAACATCAATTTTTATTTATGTAATTTTTTCATAAACAAAAAGTTTATAATTAAGTTATTAAAAGAGATATTTTTGTTGTTTAGGTTATTCCTCCTCCAAGGAGGCAGAGTCTCCACGGAGTAAAAACTTAAACCACAAAAATGTTTAATTTCTATTTATCTGCATTTTTCATCCGTCTGCTACATTCACAGATTACTGCAAATCTAAGTGCAATTATAGCGATTTTATTCAACATTTTAAGACTTTCTGTAAACTCAAGCACTGTCTAGAAAAGTGGTCTATTATGGGATGGCTACACGGTTAGCCGTTAGCATGACTAGTAACTAACGTTAGCTCTGGTGCTAACAGCAACATGTTTTACATTGAGGTGATACCGTCGGCTTGAAGTGACGCAGTGATCAGAAAACTCTTTGTTGTACAATTTGCACACAACCGGGCTTTTATCCAAGCAGCATGACTAGTAACTAACGTTAGCTCTGGTGCTAACAGCAACATGTTTTACATTGAGGTGATACCGTCGGCTTGAAGTGACGCAGTGATCAGAAAACTCTTTGTTGTACAATTTGCACACAACCAGGCTTTTATCCAAGCTGCCATCAGGAAGATTTTTAAAGGGAAAATTTCTGCCCATCAAGCTCAGTCTTTTCTTCCTTCACTGTTCATCAGTGCCTGACTTCATTGAGTACTTCCTGTGCTTCTTCTTCATGGCTACAAACAGACTTCAGGTTCATTACCGCCACCTACTGGGCTGGAGTGTTCATCAGCGTTACTGGTGTGGCAGAAATGAGGGAACTGAGGAGGCAGCAATTAATTGCGTTATTATGTTTAACGCATTATTTGCGCTGTAATTAATTAATCGAAATTAACGCGTTAAAGTCCCAGCCCTAACTCTTAGTAATCCTGTTTTCTTTGTTTAGTGTTGATTTCTGCCTGCTTCTGCTCCTGGATCCTCCACCTGGTTTCCTACCTTCTTTCCATTTCGGAGTTTCCTGGAAGAAACACCTGTTGTCAGCCAGACCTCACCACCCGAGACGCCATAAACATCCAGGCGGATAACAACTTAGTGGAAAGCTTGGACGCCTCGTGGCCATACCTCTGCCCCAGCCGCTCCATCGCTGATCCAAACACCTGCAAGGGGATTTACTTACCTGGACTAGTCGGACCCAACTTTCCTCCTTGTTCCGAACTCTGTTCCTTCATGACAGCTAGTTAAGTCTCTGTTCCCAAGTAGTATCAGATTATCATTGACCAACGTTAGTATTACAGTAGTTCGTTCATCGTATCCTGTAATATTCTCTGGTAGATAATTATAGTTGTTTCGGGTTTAGGATTACTGATGGTATTGATTCTGGGTTTTTTTGTATTATTTTTAGGATTCCTACCTTGGTGTTACCAATTGTGGGTTTCAGTATTACTTTAGTTTTTGTAATTATTCCGTCTAGAGGGTTATCTCTGTTTCATAGAGAAGGATGAGGAGGACATCAGTGCTGCTCTTCCTCAGCACTGAAGGAGAGAAGACTCTTCATCTCAGACAACCACAGCTGGATGTTCATGTTCATGTTCTCTGGAGTTCTCAGTCCATCAGACTAGATGTTCCCAATGATCCAGACAAAGGCTGGAAGGAAAAGACACTAAGAGGAAGAGATGTAAAAAGTTCTTTAACTGCAACTGCTGGAACATTAAATATCAGAGTGAACACAGCAGGATATGAATGGAACACAACAGAGTGTGTATTTTGTCCTACTTTCTAATCTTATGGAAATGTATGTTTTCCTGGTTGAGGCCAAAGAACATTTTACTGCCTTAGATGGATAATAAAGTTTATTCTTTTTATTCTAATGTGTCATTAGCATTAACATGAGCTCCACACAGTTATCTGACCATACACTATTGTATGAACACAAGCTGTTAAAAACAGTCTGAGCCAAAGAACTCAGAACTGAACTGTTCTTCATTCACTGAACTGAGAGATTAACATTCATCAGTAACAGAGTTCTGTGGAGGAACATTAATGTAGATTCATTTCTATCTGCAGATCATGAACGAACTGCACCTCGAGACAGCAGTTGTCAATCTGTTGTGATTGATCACCTGTGACCTGCAGGACACTTTGCTACAGCTAACAGTTAACTAGTTTATGACAATGACTAACCTGATTTAGCATCATTGTGAACACAAAGTTAGGAAACGTAACTTGAGATTTACAGAAGAACTTTAAAACACGATGTTAGAACAAGTTTCCATCAGAGGTTACAGTGTGATGTTAACTTACAGTAACTTCAGCTACAGTAACGTAGGTCACTGCTGTATATGTGATATTCTTCAGTTGTGGAGAAGAGTACAACTACTTACAAAGTTGACTTTAACACTTACCTGTAGAGTTTAGCTCCACTTTCGGAGGCTAACGTTGTTAGCAGCAGCGTCGGTAAACAGCAGAAGCCGGTAAATGTGGGCGGGACAGAGAGTCCTTGGCTCTCAGTCAGTCTGACCAATCACTGCTCTCCGGTTCCGCCCTCTGAGAATTTTGTTGTCGTCACTGGCTCCAAAAATCCAAGATGTCAACCAGGAAGTAGCAAAATCTGGGCTTCATTTTCTCAGCACAGAAACCAACGGGTGATGTCATGGGTGTTACGTCCATCTTTATATACAGTCTCTGGTCATAACGTTAGGTATTCTGGATGCAACAGTAATTTATGTAACTGTTTGCAGAGTAATGGCTATTACATAATGTAAACATACAGTTTTGTTTTTGTTTTTTTTTTTAAATGACTTCACCTTTGGTAAGGAAAATAGATTTATTTTTTACTTGTCCTATAAAATATCCAGTTGTCTCAGAGAGTTATTTGTCTGTATTGCAGTTAAATGTGTACATATCAGTATTATTTATTTATTTATTTGTTTACATTTTCAACATTTCATTTTATTTATTACTTAAGCAGTCCTTATGTTTTAAAGTGTGGGCAATTTCTCTATTTTAGAAACAGAACAGATACTGCCCTTTGGGGAGTGTTGTCAATACACTTGCGTCAAAGCAGACTTTCTGTTGGAGGGCTTTTTAACCTGCCTCCATTTAACAGTAGTTGGTTTGGAATGACATCTAATGTGGCAGATCTGCTGGCAAACACAAGACAGAGTGGATGGTGAGAGGTTGTAGTAGGTAGAAAAGGCAAGAATGAATCTTTTTTTGTTTGATGTGCAAAAAGTGAGCAAAGTAAGACCTATTATATATTTTCATTACCATTTTAAAGTTCTGTATGATTACATTCCAGTATGTTATACCACAGGGCTTTAGTGAGCTAAAGAAAATCTTTGTCAACTGAAGTCACACCTACTCTTCAACAAATCAACTGGTCGTACCAACGAAAAAAAATCTGCAGCTGTGTCTAGACAAACTTAATGGGCTAAAGTGCACTGAGTGCACACTACTTGCTAGTTCTGTCAGCCTAAATTAATTCTAAAGCCACATTAAAAGCTGGTATTTGCAGCATATGAAATCATTTGAACCTGGGTGTTTTATATTGAAATGATAACTTAGAGTCTCTGAACAGTCTGGGTTGCACCAGCTCATCTTTGTGTTTTCTGACAAATAGAGCTATATCAACTGGTGAGCCCTGCAAAAGTTGCACTGCTGTGCCTTTAAACATTTGATTTGAGTGGAACAAAACAGTAGAAAAGAAAGAAGCCTACAAGTGAGGAGTGTCATCCTTCCATATAGATGCAGCAATCCACTACATTGAAGAAATACCATTCATGTAATTCTCAATAAGCAGCCACATTATGTGCTTGAACAAGGACACCAAATCCTAAAATGCAGTCATGCTGATAACTTCTTTGACATGCTGTCAGTTAGTTTGAAACTACTTCAAGTAATGTTCAGTAAATGTTAAATAAGGTGGATCTCTCATTTTGGTTGGGCCAAATTCTAAGTTATAAAAACGTAGGGCTATTCTGTTCTCCCCACTACCAAAATTAATTGATTAATCTTGAAAAGGTATTGATGTAGGGAGCTTCTCCATATGACAGTACCTCCCTGTGGTCAAAGCAACCTCTCCTTCAAATATAGAACACTTCTGTCTGCATGTATTAGATGCAGTACAAGAAATGTCTGAAATGTGTACTAAATGGTAAATGGTCTGTATTTATATAGCGCTTTACTATACCAGAAACGATACCCAAAGCGCTTTACATTATACATCACATTCACCCATTCACACACACATTCATACACTGATGGCGGAAGCTGCCATGCAAGGCGCTAACCACGACCCATCAGGAACAGTTAGGGGTTCGTTGTCTTGCTCAGGGACACCTTGACATGAGCTCTCCAGGCCAGGATTGAACCGGCCTGGAGAGCTACCCTTGAATAACTGTAATTTTCATGAATGTATTTGTAATTTCTGCATGTTAGGCCGATTTTTGTGTTAAGCTTGCAAAAACCCTCTAGCCCTGTGGGTGAACCCATAGGTAATGGGTCGGCCTGTACATCACATATAACCTAACCTTCAGTATTGTTTCAGATATGATCTCTTGCTTTAGTTGTTCCTGACTCTTTTGGCTTCTTTCCAGTGGATGATGTGGTGTTCACAGACAATTGAAGTCTGATTGCAGTATTCACCCAGACTCTGAAGGCTGACATATGTTTGTTAGTTGCAAAGGAGCATGTTAGTGAACATTTGATTGAGAGTATTTGCCACACATTCTAATCCCAAGTACAAAATCAGGGAAAAGCCACCTCATGGAAGCATTGTTGTTCCCAACTCTTGACTGCTGTCTTGGGAATGCAAAGGGAATAGTGTCATTAATGTCGTATTTGATAGTATACAGCAACCTTATACATATATTGTCAAATAACTTAAAGCGCCTGTCAAAACAAAAAGCATAGATTCATGATATATCTCGTTAAGATTTGTATATTTGTAGTGCTTTGATGTGATTTGTTACTGTGTTTTGCATTTGGATATACCAGTCCTTCTTGGTTTTCTTTATTTCTAATGTAATCCCTTTTTTGTTAGGTGGTCACAGTGATGACTCCTAGTTGGTATTTTTCCATGTATTCTGTCACAATAAAAAACTTTGCTACAAGTTTGGTACGAAACTTGAATTGTGAAACTATACTATGTAGGGAAGTGTATTTTCCTGTTGTATATTGTGATGCAATTCCATTTCCATTGTTTTCCACAGGGGGTCAGTCATTCCTAAGCTCTGGAACGACTGGAAAGCTGTGCTCATGAAATTCAGTTTGACAGAAGTTTGTTGTGCCACAGATGCCTCTTAATTTTACTTATCCCCATTTTTATTCAAAGAAACAAAATACTATGCCCACAAACTTGTGCCACAGCAACTGAATTTAATTGTTTGTGTGAATTTCAGCTGTTTAATGTCAATAAGTGCAATAAAAAATTGAATTCAAAACATACAATTTGAATTTTGAAAATTAAACTGTATTCCAATAAACTTTCTACATTAGCATTTACAATTCAAATTTGATTATGTAAATTTAGATTCTGTCACACTGTGCCACACATCTGGGTCACTGAGGAAAAGTAATACTGAGCAGATCCACAGTGCTTGATCATTTTCAGCTGCTCAGCACCTGCAGTATATTATAATCATGCAGGACATGTCTCCTCTTTCTCATTCTGTACAAGGTACAGTTAAAATCTTGACACAGTCACTGTTGATAGAGCCACAGTCCCAGGTCTTCACTAGGGACTGAAAGATCATTACAGTTTTTTCAGTAAGCGAAGTTCCTGTTTTGTAAGCTAATCACTTATTAGCCATCTAGCTAAAACAACAAGCAGGCTAATGTGAGCTACATGAAAACAACCAGGACATTGGTAGCTGGCAGTTTTCTTGTTTATTGCATTTTAGAATACATTTTTAAAAAATGAATTATCTTCTGTTGTGCTTGGGCTTGTGGAATTTTAAAAAAAAAACAGTACTGTAGTACAGACATGAGTTCATCAGTGACTGTACTGGACTGAAGGAAGATAGGTCAGCTATTTGAAAAAATCCAAAAAATAGTAGTTTGACATGCCTAGTAAGTTTTAATGTTAGTGTAATCTGCTTTTTGGATATGATACTGTAAGAACTTTACTGTTCTTCAGCTCTCTGTAAAGTGGTGGATAACTGAGTATCAAGAAGATAGAATCCTCTGCCAGCAGATGTGTACAGGCAACACTAAAGTTAGAATTTTAACTCAATGCATTGAAGCTCACTTGAACTTTACCTGAGTTAATTTACCTTAGGTATGCTGTTTATTGTTCTCTTATGTGTTGTCTGTTCTCCATCTGCTATCCTACTACCCTCACCAATCCCAAAACCTTTATTCCCACCCTCACCCCAACCCGTTGAAGCAAATGGCTGCCCTCCTTCCACCTGGTTCTGTCAGTTTTTGTTTTTCTTTCCCACTTTCACCAATTGCTTTCTCACAGAGATTTCAAAGGAAACTTTGGTTTAGTTGAGTTACTCCATTAAGATTTGTAAGGTCTTTACCTTACTATGTGAAGTGCTTTAAGATGATATATGTTGTGAATTAATGCTATATAAATAAAACTGAATTGAATTAATTCTATGTTTACTTCTGTCTGTGAAAACTTACCTTTTATTTTTTTCCTCACCTTGTGGTACGAAACTAGAATTAAACAGAAAAGTAGTGATTCCTTTGATTTCCAAGCTGCAACAAAATGTTTAGAATATACACCTTTAAGACGTGCAATAATGAAGATGTGAGTTAGTTAGGACTTCTTTCTTTGTGGAGTTTGCAAGTTCTCTCTGTGTCTGCATTCCAGCTCCCTCTCACAGTTGAAAGACATGCTAAGGTTAATTGGTGATTTTAAATTGTCCGTAGGTGTGAATGCGTGTGTGAACTGTCTGTCTTTGAGACCCAAGCACAGACAGAAAACACAGCAGACCGGGTAAATGTAGAAAGTGTTTATTTCACAAAAGGGAAAACAGAATAAATTTGCTGGGTATGAAGACTGGAAGGACAATTAGGGAAGGTGATAATGGACTGACTGACAGAAGGCTAAGTTTGAAGCTAAGGAAGCAAGTACAAACGTGGCCCATGAGCTACATTTGTAAGAAGCTGGGCGAATAACCTAACCAAGAGATGGCACAAGACCTATAACCTAGAAGTGCTAGACTACAGGGAGCTAGGAAAGTGAAGCTATACAAAATTGATACTTGTGAAAATCGCTACTGATTAGATCCAAAGAATAAACATACACTTTACAGGAGCAGTTACTGACCAAAACTAAATAATACAAGGCATGAAACAGTGACAGGGATTAACAAACAGTTTAATTTAGCAGATATTCAGGAACTAAATGTGCAGCACAGTGCTACTCTTAAAAGAAACAGGATGGAAAAGGACAGCTACAGGAAAACAGAAACTAAACATGCAAGAATTCATTTGCCTAACCTGGCAAATATGAATGATTTGTGTATTGAAAAACCCTTTTGCATACAGTGTTTTTATGACAAGCCTCATAATTGCCTCATTTTGTGTATTCTGTTACAAAAGCAGGCATTCTTACTTTTGTTTAATATTTTAATCAAACTTTTTTTTTGCACAAAAAACAAATAAATAAAATGCTGCACACAAACCCACAGAACAGAACTAGAACCAAACTCAGTATTCAAAGAGTATAAATGTCCTCAGTGCAAGTTGGCATTCAGAAAAATCAGATGCCTGAGCTTGGATGGGCTGATACGATTTCTTCTTTCGGTGAGTATCTGCCCTGTTTTTGTAAAGATTCTTCAGATGGAACAGAAGTTGCCACAACACACAGTCTCCCCTCCATCGCCTTCACCAGATGAGGAAAGAGTGAGGCCTTGGCCTACCACCACCTCACTGGGTCATCTGCCCATTGGATGAGGGGCTCCTTACCAATACACACTAGGATTTCTTGTCGTATCTTTCATCAAAGAGCCTCCACACAGCAGAAGCTTGGCTCCTCCTGGCTGCTTGGGGCACATTTTGCTGCTGTTGCTGCACTTATTCTCTAAAGGGCCTTGTCAACAGCTCGGTTGTCACGGAAAGCAAGCTTCGTAAACGTAGGCTCAAGTAACATGGTTTCTGCGAGCACAATGTTCAAATTGGGAGCTGACTCTCACTCGATGGGAGTCGGCTCTTCTGATTCACTCCAAAGCATCAACTCTTAAAGCCGCATCTTTTGCGCATGACACTTCACCAGTAGCTTCTTATACAGTCAGGTCCATAAATTTTTGGACATTGACAAAATTTTCAGCATTTCGGATCTGTACACCATCACAATGGATTTGAAATGAAAATATCATGACGTGTTTTAAGTGCAGACTTTCAGCTTTAATTGGAGGGTATTTACATCCAAATTAAGTGAACATTGTAGGAATTACAACACATTTTGTATGTTCCCTCCACCTTTTACAGGGACCAAAAGTAATTGGACAAAATAACATAATCATGAATACTGATGATTGACATGATTACTGACTGTCTGTGAGGCGTTCAGGGTCGGTTGGATAAAACGACTCATGCAATAAAACCCACTAAAAACCACAACAACAACAGGTTAACCTGAAAAATAAAACATGCCTTTGTCCATAAAACCAACCCTGTCACAAATGAAATTGTCACTTGTAATATTTGGGTGCAAATAATTTGTCGTCGTAACAGCCAGAAATCTCCAACCCATAGAAATCACCAGGCACCGAGTTTTGTCCCTGGTGATGCTCTGCCAGTCCTCTACTGCTGCTTTCTTCAGTTCCTGCTTGTTCTTGGGGCATTTTCCCTTAAATGTTGTCTTCAGCAACTGAAATGCATGCCCAGTTGGATTCAGGTCAGGTGATTGGCCTGGCTATTGCAGAACATTCCACTTCTTTGCCTTAAAAAACTCTTTGGTTGCTTTCGTAGTATGCTTTAGCTCATTGTTCATCTGCACCATGAAGCGCCGTCCAATGAGTACTGAAGCATTTAGCTGTTATGAGAAGATAATATTGCCCGAAACACTTCAGAATTCTTTTGCTTTTGTCAGTGTATGGTTCAAGGACCAGTCGGGAGTAATATCAGCTCACCAGCTTTTAATAAAGAACGTGCATACAGACATGTGCGACTCTCTTGATACACTTCCGGATTAACCGTCTTAGTGCGCATGTGCATGCTCATCCCAGAACCCACAACACTTCAGCCCTATAGCTCACTGTGCATTACACAACATTAACTGCAGTCACTCTTTACATTACACCTCCCCTCCTTTGAGTAACTTGACATGCTTTAGGAAACATACTTAACTTAGACAAGTGTTAAACTTATGTCGTCCTTAACACACTGCTAACATGACAGAATACTAATACTGGCTCTTATTCTGAACACGCCAAACTGTGTCAGTCCATGCAAAATTTAACAGTCTGCTTTGTTCCTTTTTTTTCAAACATGTGACAACCAAACGTGGCCTGAACTAGGCTCCCGGGTCGACTACCGGTCACCTGCATAGATGCTGAGGATTATTCTGCCTCACAGGCAATCTATGCACTAGCTAGAAAGTCTTTTAGGTAACAAAGTCACTCAGGTGAGATGGCTTCTTGATGACTCTGCCTCTCAGTGTGGTGACGACGTCTGGTGACGATGTTGTCCTCTCTGTTTGTTGATGTCCTGTGTCTGTTACAGTGTCACTGGTTTGAATTGTGTCCTCGCACCGTTCCTCTTCCCCTACAAGCTCTGACTGGGAAAAAGGCGAGTTTAGCAGACGCAGATGCCTTCTGTTTCTGCAAAGAACACTATTGCCATTTGTGGTGCGAACAATGTAGGATCGTGGAGTGTTACATCTCTGCAGAACAGTAGCAGTCGTGGTCCAACCTTTCTGATTGTCAAGTTTGACGGCAACTGAATCACCAGGCTTGAGAAGAGGCAGTGTGCGGGCAGCGTGACGTCTGTCGTAGTGGCGTTTGTAAGCAGCCTTTGCTTTGGAATCTGCTGCTTTCACAACAGTAAAGTCTGGCCACTTGGGGAGAAGCTTATCTTCCAGTATGGGAACAGGGGTCCGTATCTGATATCCAAGCATTAGTTGGGCAGGACTGTATCCTGTTGCCTGGATGGGTGTGGCTCTATAGCTTAGGAGAGCTAGTGAGGGGTCCTTTTGTTTTAGAATATGCTTTGCGGTTCTCACAGCTCTCTCAGCCTCTCCGTTCGACTGAGGGAAATGTGGGCTTGCTGTGACATGGTGGATGTCGTAAGCCTTTGCAAATTGCTGAAACTGCTGCCCTGAAAATTGTGGTCCATTATCAGTCACCAAGGTAGTGGGACAACCCCACCTTGCAAGGATTGCGCTGAGACGAGACCTCACTGTGGCCCCTGTCATGTCAGGTAGATAGGCTAGATCGATGTATCTGGAGAAATAGTCAACCACTACTAGGTAGTTCTTTTTATCCACTTCACAGATATCAGCGGCAACTCTCTCCCATGGTCTACCCGGTAGAGGAGTTGGTATCAGTGGCTCTTTGTGTTGAGTTGGTCTTGTTGTTTGGCAGTATTTACACCGGTTTTTCCAGTCCTGCAGGGCTCGTCCGATGCCTGGCCACCACACACTTTGCTTTGCACGTTCGCGGCACTTTCCGATGCCCATGTGCCCATCATGTAGACGGTTAACAATCTCTGACCGCAGACATCTGGGAATAACAATCCTGTCGCCATAGAGAAGTAAGTTGGAGCTCGTTGTGAGGGAGTCTTTAACAGTGTAGTATTGCATAATGCTGTTTGGCACTTTGGAAGCATATTTTGGCCAGCCCTCACCCACAAACCGTACCACTGTTTGCAGCTCTGCATCATCTTTTGTGAGCTGTTTGATTTCATCCAAACGAGAACTCGACATTGGCCATGATGCCCGTATGGCATCCTCAAGGGCATCTATGTCTTCTGACATTTCAACTATGTCCAGATGTAGCGTCACCGAAGGGTGTCTGGAGAGTGTGTCGGCAACGATGAGCTGTTTTCCTGGGACATAAACAGCTTTTGCATTGAATTTCATCATTCTGAGGAGTAAACGTTGGCAGCGTAATGGCACTGTATCAATGTCTTTCACGTTAAAGAGTGGGACCAATGGTTTGTGGTCCGTTTGGATTATGAAGTCGTCCAGACCGTAGAGGTATTTGGAGAACTTTTCGCATGCCCAGACTGTAGCGAGACACTCCTTTTCAATTTGTGCATATCTTTTCTCAGCATCAGTCAGAGTTCGAGAACAGTATGCGACTGGTTTCAGATGTCCCTTATGGTCCTGAAGGAGAACACCTCCAAGCCCATAGCTGCTTGCATCGGCGCTTACCACTGTTTGTTTGTTGACATCATAGAAGGCTAATATGGGCGCCTTGGTCAATAGCTGTTTCATGTCTGTGAAAGCTTTTTCCTGAGCTGGGCCCCATGCCCATGCTTTGTCGGCCTTGAGCAGTTCGTTAAGAGGGTGTGTGACATCTGCTAGGTTGGGCAAGTAGCGTCCAAGGAAATGTACCATGCCCATGATACGCTTTAGTTCTGTGATGTTCTGTGGCGGCTGCATGCCTCTGATGGCTTCTACTTTCCCAGGGTCGGGTCTGACACCATGTTTGTCCACAATGTGGCCCAGGAAATTAACCTGTGTTTGTCTTAGTTTACATTTTTCATTGTTGAGCTTTAGTCCAGCATCCTTGAGTGTTTGTAGCACTCGCTGCAGGCGTTTCTCGTGCACCTTTGCAGCCTCTGTGACAACTCTCCATAGACTATTATGTCATCCATATAAGCTGATGTACCTTCGTGGTCTTTGAGGAGGTTGTTCATCTCCCTGTTGAATATTTCAGGAGCACTGGATATCCCAAACAGTAGACGTTTGAAAAAGTACCTCCCAAATGGTGTGATGAAGGTTGTGAGTCTGGCGCTGTCGTCGTCTAAAGGGATTTGCCAGAATCCTGTGGCAGCATCCAACAGTGAGAATGTACTTGAGCCAGCCAGCTTGGGGAGTATATCGTCTAGAATGGGTAAGATGTATTTTTCTCTCTCCACAGCTTCGTTGAGGCGATTCAGACCGACGCATATTCTCACTCTGCTGTTTTTTCTTGACACTGGTACCATTGGTGCACACCATTCTGTTGGCTCTGTTATCTCTTCGATAACCCCGCATTTGACCATTCTTTGCAGTTCCTCCTTCACTTTGGAGAGTAACGGCACAGAGACCCTGCGAGCTGCCGTGATAGAATATGGTACTGCTCCACATTTCAGTTTAATTTTCACTGGGGTTGTTTTTAAGAGTCCTACTGGCTCACTGGGTGGGCTTGACACCTCTTCCACTCTCTGTATAAGACCCATGGCCACTGACACTGATCTGCTCAGCAGGTTGTTAACTACAGGGCCCTCAACAACATGTATGTTGAAACAGTATCTCGTCCCTTTATAGTACGTGAAGGTTTTGAATTTACCTTTGTTTGCAAGCCGTCCTCCTGGGCAATCCAATATAGCTCTTGAACACTCTAGCTTTGGCTTTGTCTTGAGAGTGTCATAGGTGTGCTGTGAAACAACGGTAGTGTCAGCTCCACTATCTATTTTAAAGTCAACGTCGCTGCCCTGAATGTGCAATGTTATTGGCCATGACTGGTTAGAGTCCTGCACTGTAATTGAGCCTAGGAAGAATGTTTCAGGTTCATCTTGCTCTGCTTCCGTGTTGAAGACGTCACTGACTTGTAAGGTGCGGCATACTACTGCATAGTGGCCTTTCTTACCACACTTGCGGCATTCTGCTCGTTTGGCTGCGCACACGTCGCTCCTGCTGTGTTGCCGTCCACACCTTGAACACTGTCCGCGGGCCGTTCCTTCAGACCGATGCTGTCTGGAGGAGCTGAAGCGGTCCTCTCTCCTCTGTGGTTTAAAGGCGGCGCTTTTTGGTCGGGCGCCGTAACCGGCAGTTCGACTCTGCTGGCGGCTCTGTGTCACCTCACACAGTGCTGCGGCTCCGCTCTGCTGCTCGGAAACTTGCTCCTTAATCTGCTCGGACTGCCTGGCGGTTCTGCACGCCTTTTCCAAGGTTAAATCCGACATCATTTGCAGCCTCTGTGACAACTCTTTATCCAGAACTCCGATGACGAGTCTGTCCCTTATGTTTTCATCCTTAGCGGCTCCAAAAGCACAGTTTTCTGCCAGTTCGTGTAAACTGCGGGCATATTCCTCCACGCTTTTGCCGGCTTTCTGTACTCTCTGATGGAACCTCACCCTCTCGTGAATCACATTTACTTTCGGCACAAAGTATTTGTCCAGTTTGTCCATTACGACATCGTAGTTATTTTCATCATCAGCATTTGCGTAGGCAAAAGTCTTTACGTGTGCTCAGCTTCGCTCCCGAGCGAGTATAGCAGGGTACAGACCTGTATTTCCCCGTCCTCTTTGTCTAGCTTGGTGGCAATCCTGTACCTGTGGAATCTCTTTTTCCAGTCAGGCCACAGCTCCGGGTGGGCAAAATCAAACTTGTCCGGCGGTAGGAACTTTGCCATAGTCGACTTCTGACACCATGTATGGTTCAAGGACCAGTCGGGAGTAATATCGGCTCACCAGCTTTTAATGAAGAACGTGCATCCAGACATGTGCGACTCTCTTGATACACTTCCGGATTAACCGTCTTAGTGCGCATGCGCATGCTCATCCCAGAACCCACAACACTTCAGCCCTATAACTCACTGTGCATTACACAACATTAACTGCAGTCACTCTTTACATTACAGTCAGTAGTCACATCACCAGTAAACATAAGAGCCAGTTCCAATGGCAGCCATACAATGCCCACACCATTACACTACCAGCACCATGATTCACTGATGAGGTGGCATGCTTGCAGTCTTGAACAGTTCCATCCCTTCCCCACACTCTTCTCTTCACATCATTCTGGTACAAGTTGATCTTTGGCTCATCTGTCCATATGATGTTGTTCCAGAACTGCACAGGCTCTTTTAGTTATTTTTTTTTTTTAACTCTAATTTGGCCTCTCCATTTTTGAGGCACAGCAATGATTTATACCTTTGTGGAGTACCCTCTGTATTCACTCTGATGAAGTCTTCTCTTTATTGCCTTTGACAGAGATACGCCTACCTCCTGGAAAGTGTTCTTGATCTGGCCAACAGGGGTTTTCCTTGACCAGGAAAAGGATTCTTCTGTCATCTACTACACTTGTTTTCCATTGTCTTCTAGGTCTTTTGGCATTACTGAGCTCACCAGTGCATTGTTTCTTTTTAAAAATGTGTCAAACACTTGGTTTGGCCACACAGCGTTTTGGGCTATCTCTCTGATGGGTTTATTTTCATTTTTCAGCCTAATGATGGCTTGCTTCACTGACAGTGACACCTCTTTAGACTTCATATTGAGAGTTGACTCCAAATGCAAATACCACACTTGAAATGAACTCTAGACCTTTTATCTGCTCCTTGTAAATTAAATGAAGGAATAACACACACCTGGCCATGGAACAGCTGAGCAGTCAACTGTCCAATTACTTTTGGGCTCTTAAAAAGGTGGAGGGCACATATAAAATGTGTTATTATTTCTACACTGTTTACCTAATTTAGATGTAAATACCCTCAAATTAAAGCTGAAAGTCTGCACTTGAGGCACATCTTGATTGTTTCATGTCAAATCTATTGTGGTGGTGTACAGAGCCGAAATGCTGAAAATTGTGTCAGTGCCCAAATATTTAGAGACCTGATTGTACATCAGGACCTGTGTTGAGAATGTCACATATACAAATATTTGTGTCTTCCCAAACAAGAAACCATGGATGCCAAGAGAGGTCCAAACACTTTTAAAAGCACAACACAGCCTTTAGTGTAGGCAAAAGAAAGCATTAGAGTGCAGAAATATACAACCTGAAAAAAAGACATCAAGGCTAAAGCTGCATACAAAGCGAAAATCATTTCTTCAACAGGGATTCAGTCTGTATGTGGCAAGGCATCCAACAGATTGCTAACTACAGGACTAATCAAGAACCACCTACAGACAACAATGAACAAGGATGACCTCTCTCCAACAATCATGAAAGGTCAGGAGGTGAAAAAGGTCTCCACCTTTAAGTTCCTGGGGACCCAAATGGTCAGTCAACACCACTGTACTGGTAAAAAAAGGTTCAACAGCGGCTCTTGTTTCTGATAATGCTTCAGAAAACCAAACTGTCTGCAGAGCTGCTCCAGGCTTTTTTAATTTTTAATTTTTTTTTTATCATTGCTCCATTAAAATAGTAAAATAGTATAACAACATGGTATGTGAACTGCACGGAAGCAGATTGGAAAAAACTCCAGAGACATTACAACATCCCACAAAATGATCGTACTCCCCCTGTCCACAGCTGATGACATTTCTAAGATGTGCTGCCTCTGCAGCACCACCAACATCCTTAAAAATGAAGCGCATCCCTTTGACCGGCTCTTCTATCTGTTCAACTGGAAGGTGCTACAGAGCACTAAAGGCCACACGTCCAGGCAGATAAATAGCTTTTATCCAAGAGTCCTGAGCTGAACTCTAATAAGTATAATAAGAAAGTGTGTATATATATATATATATAATGCTTTTTTTCAGATGTTGCAAAGCACATTTTGCTGTACAGTTTTGACAATGACAAAAAATTTTTTTGATCGTGATATACTATTGTTGACTTTACAAGACTGTCCAGCACTTACTGAATTATCTGTTCCAAGTACCATGACTATCGATAGCCATGGTTATCTGGGTGTGGCTGAGTTTGTAATTAAAACTGCTGTGATGTTGAGATGTGCTTTCCGGCCTTCCTGTATCTACTGAGTAAGCTCGTTGTTGGGCTCTGCTTGTTGGTTGCAAACCATTGCCCTGCTATGTCCCTGCCTCAGCTAGCTCCTGAGGTGCCCTGCCTGCTATCCTCCAGCTAATCACCCAATCACCTAACACCGAATCTGCTAACCTCCCTGAGTCGGCTTGCACCCTGCCTGATCTTACCTCAAATTATTTAATGGAACTGTCTTTGAGGAAGTCCCTGTGAAAAAAGTGTGGCTTTTGATGATGTGTTCCTACCCAGATCCTCAGCCTCTCAGCACCATGGAGGCTCCACTGCTTGACCTCCAGATGGGGCCCATCTTAGCCACCAGCCATCTGCTCTTAATCAGGAGAGGCTTCACAGTGGCTTTCTGCAACTTCCTCTTCATATTCAGATTGTTGATTGGTTTTTGCATTTTTCAATAAATCACCTCAAAACCGTTGCTCCTTACTCAGCTCTGTCAGTATTTAGGACTTCCTTACTGTTTCCTGACACACCACTATGGCAGTAGGATTCAGTCTTTCTTTTGTCCTTAACTTTAATAAGGCAGTGCTTCATTCCAGTCGACATAAATACTTGCAACAAGATTTGAATGAGAAACTGGTGGGCACAATCTATTCCCTCCATAGTGTCAGGACTGGAATGCTTTAGAGCTTTTGCTACAAAATCAGATAAATGGGACATTTCTCCTGCATCCATTAAAAGAGAAAGAAGAGAGCACTTCCACTGACATATACATGTCATACATTGTTTATGAGACATTTCACTCAAAGAAAGGCTTTCTATAACTTTTCTCCTGGGTGTCTAATGGGTCAGGACTGTAAGAGTGAGATTTCTATGGAAATCTTCAGTCGCCTAGATAGGCTGCTAAGATTAGCTTTATCATTTATTAAAGTTGATAGATTCTAAATGTCCTCATGAAAAGGCTCTGAATCTATCTTAACCTCTCTCTCTCTCTCTCTCTCTCTCTCTCTCTCTCTCTCTGTGTGTGTGTGTGTGTGTGTGTGTGTGTGTGTGTGTGTGTGTGTGTGTGTGTGTGTGTGTGTGTGTGTGTGTGTGTGTGTGTGCGCATGGGTGCACTCAACCGGCTGTAAAAACTGTAAAAATCTGGCCTGGAGGAACTACAGGACTGACATCAGGACCTGTACGATGTTGGAAATCAGCCTATTCTGAAATTAATCATAAAAGAATAAAACAATGTGTTAGGCTGTTTCCTCCGGTTCTTTTGATGGAGTAGTCAGGAGAATTCAATTCAGGTGAAAAAAGAGTCTTTATTACACCAAGATTGAATGTGCAATACAGAGCTCTGGGTCTGAATGCCTTTCCCTAACAGACAACAACTGTTCAGTCAGTTCGAGCAGAGTCAGACTGGCTATTTCTCCCTGACCCAGTATTTTATAATCTAACAGAGTTGTGTGACTATGTAAGCGTTGATGCACAGGCCGCTAGGTGAGTTCCGGTTCCTCCCTTCTCTGATGTGCTGCTGACTCGCTCCCGTGGCCTCTGTTTTCCTGTAAAACAAGGATACTCTGCACAGCAACAAAAGCTACTTTTCTACTGCTGTTTGTGTCAGGCTGGCTGCTGCCAGGCCGAGTTAGTGCCCTCCCCTCTCCTTCCTCCTGCCGGTTAGGGCAGCCCAGCAGCGGAGAGGAGGGAACAGGTGTTCCCCATCAGCCACAATCAGCCAGCTCAGTGGGTGAAACTGATCAGCCTCCTCCAGCTCACTATATAACCAGACACGACCCAGCTCTCAGTGTGGGAGCGTAAAAAAAGAAGACAGAAGAAGAAACCAGAGAGAAGCTAGAAAGCCTTGTTCCTTTTGGACCCACCCGTTCCTGCCGATGGAGCCGTTAGTACTGGACTCTGGACCCTCCGAGCTGAGGAGACACTCACCTGTGCTGCTCCTAACCCTGGCTGCCTCAGCTGTGAGCCAGTTTGAGTATCCCCCGTGTACTTCGTGAGTTTGCTGTCCCGTTATAGTATAGCTCTCGTTAGGAGCACAGTGTAGTTGTGAAGATTTCTGTTTGTAGTAACCCCTTTCACTATCCCTGTGAAGATGGCCTCAAGTTGGTGGCTCTTAGGAGAGCCATTTCTCGCTAAGGTGTTACCTACCGCGAGTAGGTTATTATTTTTGTCTCGTTACAGTTCCGCCCGGCCCTTAGGTGCCGCTAGAGGATTCAGAACTTAGTGCGCTCTATTTTTAGTTCATGGTATGTCTTGACTTCTGTTGTTGTCCCAGAGGACATTGAAAATAAACCTGAGTTACACCCTATTCCTGACTGTTCATTTCCTGCGCCTGAGCTCTCACTGAACCCCCGTGACAGTTTGAAAAAATGTCAGGGGCATTCTATGTTTAGAATTGAATCAGTGTCACTCAGTATAATGAGCATTGTATATCTGTTTAGCAAATACATCTTTCTGATTAACTATTATAAGCCATTTAGCAGTAAGCATCCAACATTATCAAACATTAATGAGTATATATTCCCACAATTCCCCCTTTTGGCCTAAGCTGGTCTTAGGCCAACACCTAAATGCTAGTCAAGGCTAAACCAACATGCTCCTCATCAGTGTCCACGTCTTCTTCATTGGGTTTATCCCCCTGCAGCAACAGCGGCATCTGCATCCCAGAGGACGGTGGAAGAGGACCTAGAGCAGTGTGGATCATCCTAGTGCAAAGAGATCTAGCACAGGGTATACAACAACAGCCAATGCAAAGAAGCAAAGCAATAGCAATCATAGCTCCAGTAACAAAACTTTTCATGAAACCACTCCATCTACCAAAGCATGAGTCCAGTCAGTGAGTGGGTCAGAGATACCAGAATGCTCCTTCAGCTCGTTGGAGAGTGACCTCAGGCCAGCCAGCGCTCTGGTTACTGATCCATCAGGACCTGTATTGTTGGGTATGAAAGTGCAACACTGATCTCCAAACATAGCACATACACCCCCTTTTTCAGCTAATAGGAAGTCAGCAGCCATTCTGGTTTGATACGTCATTAAGGAAGTAGCATGTAATTGTTCAGCCACACCTCCAATAGCATCTCTAGTCAGACTGGTAAGTCTCTGCACATTATAATGAACATAATTTATTCTATCCACATTTTTATTAGTAGTAACCCAAATATAAAGAGATTCTAGTTGTGGTGACCCCAGGTTTGTCTGATATCAATGTTTCTTTTTCTAAAAAGTCTCAGCAGTTTTGTGCTTTTAAATCATGCTGAGTCCCACTTAAATCTCTCTGTGGCTCCTCGGTGGGTGTACACATACTCCAGTGATACCATATGTCACCTTTTCCCTTCAGTCTTACTGCATGTGAAGTCCTCTCAGTCACTTGCTATGGACCTGTCCAACGTGGTTCCGATGACTTCCTTTTCAGGACATTAAGAAGAACCCACTCAGCCGAATGGGGCTCGGTGCCAGAGGCTGTCAGAGGCTCAGCTGGTCCTGGAAACTGTCTCCCTGTCAACAACTCATAAGGAGTGAATCCTGTCTGTCTATTCACTGCACTGTGAATGGTCATTAAGGCAATAGGTAGTGCATCTAACCAAGACATGCCAGTCTGAGAGCATATTTTGGCTAATTTTCCTTTCAGGTTTTGATTCATCCTTTCTACTCTGCCTTGGGACTGTGGGTGGTAGACTGTACCAAATACATGTTTTAGACCTAACATCTGTTCAACGGTTTGCAGATCTTTGTTTTTGAAATGAGTCCCATTGTCGGATTTGATTCTTCTGGGGAACCCATGTGTTGGTATGTAGTGATTCACCAAACATTTTATCACTGTTTTACTGTCTTCTTTCGCAGCTGGCCAGGCTTCAGGCCATCCTGTGAATGAATCTACCACCACTAGGAGATATCTACATCCTTTCACTCTGTCTCCCATGTCAGTGTAGTCTCTTACTATTTCTTGGCCTGGCATGGTGGGTTGTGGGAACTGTCCCACATCTGGTTTTACTGTGGCTTTAGGATTTTGTTCTCCACATATTTTACAGTCTCTGACATACTGATTTGTCATGTCTGTCAGGAATGGGTGCCACCAATGCTTTAAGTTTGTTCTCATCTGTACACTATTTACATGAGCTAGACCGTGTGCTTGTTGGAATAAAGCCTTTTGCCAAGATGGAGGTAGCACTACTCTGTTTGCATCTCCCTTCCACACTCCTTCATCGTCTTTCCTCGCTCCTCTATCTTTCCACATGGTTTTCTCTTGGGGTGATGCCCTATCCTGCGCTTCTTTTAATGTCTGAGCGTTTAACTGTGGGAGGGTGTCTGTGACCTGTTTTTCAGTTTGTAGCATCACCAAATGAGGGTTATATCCTGTCACTCTTTTTGCTGCCTCATCTGCTGCATTGTTGCCTCGTACCACTGCTGTTCCTGTCCTGTCATGGCCTCTCCATTTAACTACCGCCACTTCTTTGGGCAGTAGAATTGCTTCTGCCAGTTCTTTCATCTCTTCTTCATGTTTTATAGGTTTCTTTGCTGCTGTAAGAAATCCTACTCTCGTCCACTGGGGCAATTCAACCTGTATAGCTCCAACCACATAAGCTGAATCTGTATATATGGTGACTCTCTTGTCTTTGCTCCATTGTAAAGCTTTTATCACTGCTGTGAGTTCAGCCAACTGGGCTGACTGTCTGCTCTGCAACTGTCCTGTTTCTCCTTCTTCAATTTCCTGTCCTCTCTGCCTCATTACTGCATAACCTGCTTTTAAGCCTTCTGTGGGATGCCTGTAGCAGCAGCCATCTGTAAACAGTATTTCCTGCTCCCCTTCAAGTTGCACTGCTGATAGATCTGGTCTAATCTTCTCAGTCAGTCTCACTTTTAGTTCACATTCATGTGGTTCTCCCTCTCCCATCTGTTCTGCCATGTTTATACCTTCATGTGTGTATATGATGTTTGGTGCTGAGAGGATTTTCTCCATACGTGTCTGTCTTAGTGAGGTCATGGTGAATGCTGCTGAGTTTACAAATGCTACAACACTATGTGTAGTGAGTACTGTGAGTGGGTGGCCCATGATTATGTGTGCAGTTTTTTGCAAAATTTTGGCCACTCCTGCTGCGTGTCTTGTGCATGGGGAATGTCTTTTCTCTGTGTTGTCTAGAATAACACTGATGTACATTAGTACCTGTCTGTCACTCCCCCTTTTCTGGAACAAAACACCATTTACTGTGTGTTTTGCTTCAGAAACATCCAAATAAAACCTAGAAGTGTAGTCAGGTATTGCAAGGTCAGCTGCCTGTGAAAGTCCATTTTTGAGGTCAATAAAGGCTTCTTCCACCTCTACAGTCCAGGTCAGCGGTGCTGTAAAATTTCTCATACCCTGTTCATTTACCAGGGCGCACAAAGGAGTAGTAAGTTCACTGTAGCTGGGAATGAAATATCTGCTAAACCCTGTGAGTCCAAGAAATGACAACATGTCCTTAACAGTCAAGGACTTGGGATGGCCTAGAATGGTCTGTCTGTGGGAGCCAGAGAGTCCTGAACCTCTTTTGGAGATAATTCTACCAAGGAAAGAAACTTGTTGACGAGTGCATTGTAATTTAGAGCGAGAAACTCTAAAGCCACATTGGTGAAGGTGTAGAAGCATCCGTTTGGTAGCTTCTAGGCAGGAACCACTAGTTTTAGCAGCAATCAGAATGTCATCAATATACTGAACCAGGATAACATCATCAGGGAGGGAGCACTGTGCAAGCTGTTGTTTCAGAACTTGGTTAAAATCCCAGGAGACAGGATAAAGCCTTGTGGTAGTCTGGTGTATCTGAAACGCTGACCACAAAACATGAAGGAGAAAATATCTCTCAGGTCTTCCGCCAATGGGAGGCAGAAGAAGGTGTTTGCTAGGTCAATGCAAGAGAACCACTGGTGCTCAGGTGTGAGAGCAGATATGGCAGTGTAAGGGTTAGGAACTGGAACAGTAGGAGTAGAGATTACACTGTTTATTCTCCTCAAATCATGTGCCATCCTGTATTTGCTTGTGTTCTGTTTTTCTACAGGAAGAATGGGTGTGTTCCAGGCCCCAGCAGAAGGTTCTAACACTCCGGCTGTTTGCAGCCCTGCGATAGTGTCGGCTATACCTTCTTCCGCCACAGGTTTATGTCTGTATTGTGTCTGCCAAATTGGTGTGTGATCTGTCAAGGAGAAGGTGCAACACTGTGACAGAAACCGACATCTGTGCTGCCACGTGACCAGAGAGTTTCAGGTAGTGTAGATAACATTTCGTCACTGTCCTCATGGTCACAAGATTCCCTACCATCGTCACGAGATATTTGTCTGTGTTCTAGCAACACAGTATCAGTAGCTGTAACCTTGATTTTGTAGGCCTTATTCATGGGAGAGAAGAAAACATTGGGAATCTGCGTATGCACCCAATCAGTGGACTGAGATAAGATTTTAGACATGGGACCTAAGTCCTTGGCCTGATGTCCACTGTGTATCAGTAATGTTACATGAGGAACAGCTACTTCTGACACAGAGTACCAAAGTAGCTGTTCAGCACTCAGTGCAACATCAGCAGCAACTCCCTGTTGTCCCACATAGATATTATTGGAAGTGATAGGCCATGTTACGCCATCAAGTTCAGACATAAAATTCTGATAATATACATCATCACCCGTACGGTCATAATTAAGAGTGACATGATAAGGATCTGCAGGAGGAAGATAGGGAGCCAGAGTGGAGATCCAAGGTTTCCGGGCCAAGAAGGACGACAGCAAGCCAGAGTAGGAGCCCGAATCAGACTCCAAGAGACCCCAATAGATGTCAGCCCAAGTCTTTGGTGCAGCTGGTGTAACGTCGGCTGTGAGTAACATCTGTTTGCCCACCGTGATGCATTGGGTGGAGCAATTTATGGAATGTCCATTGGGGAACATCAGGACGACACCATCAGGGGAACAAAGAATGGATGCACCAGCCTTAATCAAAAAGTCTCTGCCACATAGATTAGCAGGTGAAGTTGGTGAGTGAGCATAACAGTGAGTAAACTGCTGTTCAGCTACACGTGATCAGCGGCTTGGTGATAGCCAGTCGTTCAATATCCCCAGAAAACCCTGTGACCTCAACAGAGCGTCGAGAAAACATGTCAGGAGCGAGTGGTACAGTCAATGTGGAATAAGTGGCTCCAGTATCCACTAGAAATGGCAAATCATGTCCATTCACTTTCATTTGAACCATTGGGTCTGCCAGCCCTAGGTTCTGGGTCCTCTGTTGGCATCTTCAGGCTTCATAGTAGTCAGGCTGGGCTATAACAGGATATTGCCCAGGCGGGGGCGCTGCTGCTGCATTCGCCGCCATGTATGTGCCTCTGACCCGTCCAGGTGGACCAGCTGGTTGTTGGCCTGCATATATGTACTGACTGTTGGGACAGTCTCTGAGAAAATGACCGAGCTGACCACACCCATGGCAAACATACGACCCCTGACCCTGTCCCCTATAGGTCCCACGGGCTCTCCAACCTCCTCTGCCTCTCCTATTCTGACCATATCCCCCTCTCATGGGATAATGGTTTTGTGGAGGTCCCATGTAAATGTAGGGATCATTAGGTGGGTCCAAAGGGCGAGGCTGCTGAGATTGAACCTGAGTTAGAGGCTGAGCCTGATTTTGAGGCTGCGGAGGAACCTCTTGTTGCACCATTTGCTTTTTAGGTTGTTTCTTGGCCTCATTCACTTCATTACGTGCTTTGGCCAGTTGTAGTTTTAAGAGCTGGACTTGTTGAGATTCAATTTCTTTAGTCTCTTTTTGTGCTACGTTTTGAGCTCTTTTCATGTGGTGTGTGAATTGTCTTTCCCAGGTGTCATCTGAACAGCCAGGAATGTCAGGGTTCTCTTCCATTGTAGCTCTCACCATGTCTGGGGCACCCTTTAGAACAGAATTTCTGAATAAGGATACTTGCAAGGGGCCTCCCTGAGGATGCATGCCTGTAGCATTCATCCACTGTGTTCTGCATCTGCTCAGATATGTTAAGCCATCCTCTCCCTCTTTACAGGAAAAGGAAAGAGAGTGCAAAGCTCCAGCTGGTAATGGATATTTTTCTCTCATTGCTCTTCCTATCTGGTCACCCCAAGAAGCCATTCTAGCATTGTCAGGGTGGTAGAGTGTTCCTGCTCTTTCCTCCACGTCAGTTAGGTCATATGTACATGCTTGTCTGCTCAGCGGAGCTCTAAAGTCACCGATAGCCAATGTGTGTCCTTGTGTCAGTCTCTCAAATTCAGTCATCCATTGCCCTCCTCCTGATGTGGGAGGAGGCATCTTCTCCACTATGGAGTTCATGTCAGTAAATGAAAATGGAACATATTTATCACATGCTCCGCTGCTGGTCTGCATTAGAGGCATTTGCATTTGTTTTCTAGATCTAAGGGCGTAATCATGTGTGGGTTTTTTGTGTGTCTGTTTCACCATGGTACCTTTCATGTGTATGTCATATTGTTCTTCATCTTGTTCTGTCTGTGTTTCCTGCTCACACTCATCCTCTATAGCCTGCAGTTTCTGATGCAATTTACTCATGATTTCTTGATGCTTCTCTCGTACTTCTCTAACCTCCCAAGTATGTGATCTGTCTAATGGAGCCTTTTTTCTCTCTTTGTTGATGGAGTTGCCTTCATTTTGTGGGTTGGAGTGTGAGGCCTGTGTGGATGCGCTACAAACGCTTTTTATGTCTAAAGATTCTCCATCTGAGTCATATACTGGCAGGGTGGCATTAAGACCGCTGCCAGGACCTGTCAAAGGAGTTAGGTGTGGTGGAAATTTACGTGGGGTGGATTCTTCCTCAATGTGTCTAAGAGAAGTCTGTTGTGCAGCCTGAGCTTGCTCTTCCTGTCTTGATTTTTGCTGTTTCTCTATTCTGAGGGTGCTCAGTGTTCCCCGTATTTCTTCCTGGTCATGTTTTTCATCATCAAGCACTTGTACATTCATTACTCTGCTAGTCACAAGTAAGTGGGGCGTCTGATAAGGTGGTGGAAGAGGGGCACACGGCAAGGCAGGATACAGAGGCACAGGCGTTATGGGGTCCTGTTTGGCTTCTTGAGCCTCTTCACTGACGTGTGTGTGATCCTTACATGTAACCTCTGTCTTGTCAGGTAAACCTAAGGATTTGCAAGGTAATCCCATTATGTGGACTGTTCTGCGTTGCTCTTCTAACTCCTCAGTTTCTTTTTTTAGTTTTCTGCGTGCAAACATTCCCAGTTCTTGTTTGGCTTGCTTCTTTTTTTTCTGTCTGACTATACCATCCTCAATGTCTGCTAATTGTCTCCACAGTAATTTGTTTTTCTCTTCACTGACCTGTCCAGTCCCTTTAAATGCTGTGTATTTAGCATCATATTGTTGTCTTTTGTCCTTTCTCTCTTTTGGTTTTTCCCCACTCATGAGTTGAGTAAGTCCTGTTTCCCACTGTTTGTCTATTGTCATGTCTTCTGTTTTCTCAGTCATGTTTCTGTCTGCATACTACAGAGTGTGTGTATGACAAGCAACAATGCTTCAAGAGCCAATTCAGAGTCCTCAGAAAACAAGCTTCTAGGCCACTCTATACGTGGTCCGGTTTTCTGCTTGGGGTCCTACTCCCAGGACTGAGAACCGTGTTAGGGTCACTGTCAATCACACCTAAATCCTTAATGAATGAATAAATGACCTACTTCAACTGGCAACAACCGTACGTTTGCACCGTTTGGTTTCAGGTTGTCCTCTGATTCAGTCACTTTTCATTCCATTCATACTTGCATTTCTCCATTCACCGTCATTCATGCACTGATCAGCAATCCCGAGTACAAGGATTTCACTTTATTGCAATTGCATCAACCTTTTCTTCAACTTGTATTACTTCACTTTAGTCACTGGCATTTCTCTTTTTTTTTTGTCTTTTTATATTTTTACTTTCAGAGGTGCACTAAGTCCTCAGGGCTTCTAAACCCAGTATTTTCTACCCCTCATCAGGAGTCAAGGTTTATACCTAACCGTGCAGCCTACAAACCCCAGCCTACAAAACTGTATTTCTACAGGGTTTACATTACATGTAGGGTTGAGTTGTAGACCCCTGTCCTATCCACCTTTTTGAGGGACTCCTAAAACCCTCAGGGTCTTCTAACCCAGGACAGGGATGTCCAGCCAGAGATTCTATCCTCTGTGGACCAGTGACTTTTCAATTCTTCTTCACTTCTTCTTCTTTTCAATATTCTATAAAATTATGCACATTCAAATATTGGTAAAACTAGGACAGATAGATGAAACTTCTGACAACAGTTTTTAGAATGTCCAATCACAGAACTTTGATATAACAGGCGTCTGCTTACCTTCCTTTCGTTGTGGCCACTTGTGTTGTCAGAAATTCTCCAGATGTTCCGTCTCCAGTTAAAGTAGTTGTAAAATTTCAGATGTCCTTCTCCAGCCGAGTCACGGCACCAAATTGTTGGAAATCAGCCTATTCTGAAATTAATCATAAAAGAATAAAACAATGTGTTAGGCTGTTTCCTCCGGTTCTTTTGATGGAGTGTCGTTGTTTCTCTGATGTCCGTGATGTGCAGGTGGAGAAGAAACGCCCGTTGACACTGACTTTCTTAATAAGAACTTTATTAAAAGAAAGAACAGTATCATACAGACAGAAGTTGTCTGGAAGGATGTCGCCCAATGATCCTCCTCGAACAAAGACCAACGGTCAGTTTTTATACCTTCTGAAAACGTATAGAATTACAGCATCTGGTTTACATCCCCACTAAAGAATGATAACTCCTCAGACAAGACTCCCCTTCTGTGCATTCCTAAGGATTACAAATCAGCAATAGGTTAACAGTGGACTCCAAGGTCAACATAACATAGGATTTCTGGAGCCGAAAAGACATTCCTCAATACTTACTACCTCCTGTTAGTTAAAGGTTCACTTTATGGTCAACAACTATCAGAACTCATATCAGATCAGATACTTCAGGAGTAGTCAGGAGAATTCAATTCAGGTTAAAAAGAGTCTTTATTACACCAAGATTGAATGTGCAATACAGAGCTCTGGGTCTGAATGCCTTTCCCTAACAGACAACAAGTGTTCAGTCAGTTCGAGCAGAATCAGACTGCCTATTTCTCCCTGACCCAGTATTTTATAATCTAACAGAGTTGTGTGACTATGTAAGCATTGAGATGCAGGCCGCTGGGTGAGTTCCGGTTCCTCCCTTCTCTGATGTGCTGCTGACTCGCTCTCCTGACCTTGGTTCTTCTTCTGTTTTCCTGTAAAACAATGATACTTCTGCACAGCAACAAAAGCTACTTTTCTACTGCTGTTTGAAAAAATGTCAAGGGCACTCTATGTTTAGAAATGAATCAGTGTCACTCAGTATAATAAGCATTGTATATCTGTTTAACAAATACATCTTTCTGATTAACTATTTTAAGCCATTTAGCAGTAAGCATCCAACATTAACAAACATTAATGAGTATATATTCCCACAAAGACCTCTGTTGGCTTGTTACTGTCATCAAACAAACCCCAGTTACCCCAATCAGAAGCCCTTGATGACAAAGGAAGCCAAATGTCTTTTCAGTTACAGTAACTTTGCCTTCAGATGTGGTAACAGGCGCTATACAGTGCAGCCAGAGAGATATTAGGAATGGTAAAGCAGCCTACAGGAGTAAGATTGAGGACCACTTCAACAACAAAGACCCCCAGCAGGTGTGTCAGAGCATCCAGCACATCACTAACTACAAGACCAGAAAACACATGACTGCTGGTGGTGATGCCTCACTGGCAGAGAAACTGAACTGCTTCTGTGCCTGCTTTGAGGTGAAAACAGCAGGCACAGACACCACCTTTTCAACAACATCAGACAGCTACAGCCTCACTGTACAGTAGCATGAGGTGAGACATGCTCAGAGCAGTGTATCCGAGGAAAAATGTTGGTCCTGATGGTGTGACAGAAACGACACTGAAAGAATGTGCAGATCAGCACTCTGTGGTATTCACAAAAATCTTCAGCCAGTCCATGTCGACATCCATCATCCCACCTGCCTGAATGCTACGTCAGCTGCCTGCTGATGATCACATGATTGCGATCCTACTACAAATGCACCTGCTGACTTACTGGGGCCTCTCTGTCAGAAATTATACAACATACTGAGTTTTATGAGTGCTTTTCTTGTCTATAATGCGCTGACAGTATACTGATTCATTTTGTTACAAAATGTGCACTGACAATAAAAAAAAATTCTATTCTTATTCTAGATGACATTGAGATGCAAAGAAGGCAAACCAGAAATGAAAATTCTATTTAAACTATATCACTGCAAATACATAGCACATCGCTTGAGCAAAAACATTACAAAACAATACCTGCACAGAAAAAAGAAAAACAAAATGGTATTTTGTTTCCTTTTGTCTGAGACGAGCAGTTTTTGTGTCTTTTGAACCTGAAGTAGGGCAACCACAAGCATTGTCTCAAATGAACACCCAAATGAAATGGTGACTCAGTGTGGCACATGGGGAGTGTTTTGTTAGCTCTGCAAAAGCAGATAGTGTTTTTGCTGTCTTGCAGAACCACTTTGCCCTGAAGCTGATGACCATGATTTTTGGTTGTGTTGCTACCCACGATACTATGTAGTTTTCTGAACAGCTTATTTTGTCCAACTGGACAGTCATTCCTCTTTGCAAGACCTAAATACAGAGTGATGGCTTTCATGTTAAAAGTAGCACATATACTGTAGTATGTGAATCAGGGCTCATATTTATCAAAAAAGTAGAAAATTGTAACTGGGCAAACATTTTCTGACTGATGCATTTTTTCACATTTCACTTTACCTAGATATAACCAGAATAGCTACTGTAATTCCTTGCCCTTTTTTTTATTTTACTAACTGCTGATAAAATCACAGTGTTGTAAATCAATTGAATTAACAGTAGATTACATTTATAAAAAAGATATAGTTTTGTTTTCTTCTAGCAAAAATTATTAATTGAATTTCCATCTATGTTATGACCCCTGCTCCAGCCCCTGTTCCTCTCCTTTATTCTCTCCTTCTTCCTCCTGTTCACTCGGCATCTGTGTCTGTCTTGATCTGTCTATCCCTCTCTCTCTCTCTCTCTCTCTCTCTCTCTCTCTCTCTCTCTCTCTCTCTCTCTCTCTCTCTCTCTCTCTCTCTCTCTCTCTCTCTCTCTCTCTCTCTCTCTCTCTCTCTCTCTCTCTCTCTCTCTCTCTCTCTCTCTCTCTCTCTCTCTCTCTCTCTCTCTCTCTCTCTCTCTCTCTCTCTCTCTCTCTCTCTCTCTCTCTCTCTCTCTCTCTCTCTCTCTCTCTCTCTCTCCTGTGTCCCTCTGCTCCCTGAATCACCTGTCTCCACTCTGCTGATTGCTGTGACGGGAGTCAGCTACAGTAATCAGCCCACCTGTTTTCCATCACACCACCAGGTATACAGTATAAGCTCCGTTCAGTCACTCACTCCCTGCCAGACCATAGACTCAGCTTCACCACTCTTGGACTCAGTTTTTCCACCCGGATTACACCACATGGACTCTGTTCTCCCAGATTCTCGCCAGTGCTGCTTCTGTCTCCAGCCAGTTGTTCCTGTCTCGTCTCCATCAGCCTCTGGATTCCCTAAACCTGTCATCCCCCTTTCGTGTCTGTTCCCCATCCCCGTGAGTACCCCTTCTAGTAGTTTAGTTAATTCTGAGTTAGTTTGTAGGTTTTCCCCCTCTTTTGTTGAGAATTTTTGTAGTGAGTTTTGTTTTCCCTCTTAATCCAGTTTCCCTTTTTGTGTTGTAACTCTAGCTTTATTTTAATAAAGCCCTTCCCAGTATTCCTCGTCTCCCCGTATCTGTTCAGAAAGTGAACGTCGCTGTCCTCATAGGAGTATCTCCTAGTATTGATGTAGGTGGACTGGTGAATTTTGACCTGAGGAGCTGTAACAGCTACTATCAGATGTAGCCCTCTATGCAGCGGGCAACGAGGCAAGAACTAGTAGAAATCTTATTCCCATCCATAACAGAATGATCTACACTGTGCTCCACAAAAAAAAATGTGAACCATTGATTGAAATTCAATGTTAACACAACAAACATGTCACCTAGAAAAACAGCATAATCACTCAACCAAGCATTTTGACGGTTATACATTTTTTCTTAAAGTTCTGTCACATTCAGTTTGAAATAAAGCAGTAGGAATAGAATAGGAAGACATAGCTCTTGTTACGATGAGGGGTGAACCCGGGCAGAGAGTACAGACATGAGTGGTTCAAATCAAAGGAATGAGCAGAATTTATTGAACATAAGTCCACTCCGGGAACTGGCAGCCAGTAGGCACTCTTCATAGAGTGGAACGGCGGCGGAGAGCGCCGATGGGTGGTCCGGAGTGGCTGACAGGAGATTCAGAGGAGAGGATGATACGGTCGGTGGGGAATCCAGAGGTTAGCAGGGATCCAGAGGTTGGACTGGGCTAGCAGGGGGACAGAACCGGGCAGCGGGGCAAGTGGAACTGTGAACAAGACAAACAGGATTAGCACACAGTTTCAAAAACGCACAGCAGAAATGTGCAGCACGAGACCGAACTGACTGCAATAGCAGAAGTTACTATCTGGCAGTGTGTGGAGCATGAGACCGGCTTTTATGGCAGTTGAAGAGGGACAGGTGTGCTGCGCCGCAGCTGCCTGGATTTCTGCAGATGAGACTGATTAGTGATGTGCAGCTGCTGCAGAGAGCAGCCAAGTGAGAATGAGATGAGAGGGCAGAGAGAGAACCAAAAGAGGAAAACAGAGGGAATTAACAGAAAGGATGGAGAGAGGGAGAATAAGGGGAGGTCAGGTAGGGGTTGATGCAGGGACCAGAGAGGATGCCCCGACAGCTCTTCAAAAATGAAGAGGAAACCCTCATGATCGTAACCTCAGAGCATCCACAGCAAAAAAAAAAAAAAAAAAAGCAAACCCCCTTTAAGCCTCAAAAATAGGAATACCAGAAACACAGCTCGCAAAAATAAACCAAACAAATACGTTTTGGAACATAGGCAAATATAACAGAAATCAACCCGTGTAAAAGTGATAGACGGAACAAAACGAATGACTCATGTGACATGATACTATGAGTTAAAATTACTGCTTTGTGATTGTATGCCAGCAAAGTGGTTGATTAGTTTTCTGATGTCTCACAAAGAAAAATTTCTATCACAAAGTGTTTCTGATAAGAATTCTTCTCTGCGTTGTTTCTGGTATTCCTGTCTTTGTCAGACATTTGAATGTCTGCAAAGGGAATTGCTTTAAAAAAATCTATGTGTATGGAATGGTACTGAACTGCTTATTGCATTTCTTATATCAAAACCCAAATGACAAGAAGATGGTCTGCTACAGAAAATCTGAAGGAGACAGTTTGAGACCGAGGTTGTGCTGTCCCTCTGATGCCATTGTATAATGTAGAAAATATTTGTTAAAGTTACTGTTAATCAAGAGAGATTAGTTCATAAGTTGGAAGTTCCACAGACCCCAATTTCACATGAATGAGCTTTTCATTACACAGCAGCCAATTCTCACCAGCCATCATCAGCTGATTTTCAAAGAGTTCTCATGCTGCTGATAGCAAATGAATGCACCAGCCTTGAGAGTTGGAGAGGGGAAAAGCAGTTTGGCTTTACTCTAAGGAATTAGCTGTAGGTTTTAAATTAGAAAGTGTGAGTGAAGTAGATTTCTGTTGAGCTCCATTTATTTTGTAATTATGCAAGTCATTACCTAATGCCATCATGCTAATAGGTTCAATTAGTGTTACATTTTTTTCACTTGCATGAAATAAGCAATCTCATTTTTTCAGCACTACAGAATCTGTACAGTACACTGACATGGTGAATGAAAATTAACCCAAAACGACCAGCATTTATATTGTCTTAATTGTCTTATGAGAAACATCATGATTATTCTCCAGTTAGCCAAGTTATTGCTCATATCAGTGATATCAGTGATAACATTTACAAAGATATGTCTTGGGTACAAAAAAAAAAAAAACCCACAAGAATTTTGACTGTGTTCCCGGACGCTTCTCCAGATTCATGCTTTTTGATCAGGTCTTTGACATAGACATTACGAAGGCGTCATTGTTATTCTCTAATAGCCAAGAAGATGACAGTTTCATGCCTATACATAGAGGTGGACATTGCTACACAGTTCCAATGTTCAGATTCCAAAGGAATCAATAAGAAATTTTATTCCAAAGCTGTCTCACTGGTTCCTAAACAAATTTCACTTCCACTTGTGGTGGGTGCGAGAGGCTAAACAAAAATGTGGTGGAGCTTAGAGCCAGAGTGGATGTAAACTCGCTCAGCAATTGCTGAAAACGGCACCTTGGGAATTTCACCCAAGGAATTGTTCCACCTCTGGCAACTACTTCAGAGGCCTATAGGTTCATTATACCATGAGGCAGGAGACGTGGTTCTGTAACAATACAATTAATGTTATTAACAACCAAATAAAACCCATTTGAAACAACTATGCTAAAAAAAAAAAAAAAAAAAGATAGGGGAAGTGAATCGGAGCAGAGCTGGCTTACCATGTGGAAGTGTGTCAACAAGGGAGGAATGGATCCCAGGGGAAATCTTACACACACATACTGGGTCAACAAAAAAACAAAGGGTCGCATGGCACACAGGAAGGGGATACCACCACCAACCACACCAGCCCACCAGCTCAGCTTCTGAAACGAAGGAACATTAAAGTTAAAAAATTATAATAGTCCCCCAAAACAAAACACTGACAAGCAAAAAAAAAAAAGGATAATCTATAAAAACTGAATTTTAAACAAAAATTATGGAGCCCTGGAAGGGACATGGAGAAAAAAATAAAACAGGAAGAACCCCGAGAAACAGCGACTACATTTGAGAAGACAGGCAATTGTCAGATGTTTTGATTCTTAACAGTGAATGTGTTAGCATTAGCTTAATTGGCTACTTAGTTTCGACTATGTTTCAGAAGACAGGTAATTTTCAGAGGTGTTTTGATTCTTAACAGTGAACGTGTTAGCGTTAGCTTGGCTACTTAGCTTTGACTACATTTGCATCCATTACATAGCTGTTAAACAAACGCAATAAGCTGATGATAACATCTATGTTTATCTTTATAGATGGTGTTCAGGTTAATTGCGAGGCAGAGGTCAGCTGTTGCCTGGGCACATCCGCGATCACGCTACTAGTGGGACACAATTGTACCAGATTTCAGCTGAATGCAAGCTGTGTCTATCCAAACTGTCATGAGACATTGACATTTTTACATTTTGACATTTTTATTGTGATATACCCACCACTGTTGTTAGCTTTTGTTTCAATAAATTGTTTGAGATGAGGAAATCACTATCGTATGATTCTACTTAAATGCCCTACTTCCATGAGACTGTATATCACTACAGCATGCACTTTTTACATTTTTCATAAATTTCATCAAAAAGTTGACTAACTTTTTGTGAGTAGTGTATGTAGACAGGTCATGTCAGCACACTTCAATAATATATCTGCCGCAGTAGTGCAGTTTATCTATCTAGCTTGGTGTGACATTAAAAAAAACCACATATATTGCTGATATAGTTAAGACTAAGAATCTGGTTGAAAAGCACAACTGATTATCTGTCAAAATGTGTGTAACAGAGGTGTGCACTGAACACTGAATAAAATCTCTGTAGATTATAGACAAAACACGCATCAGCCATCACAAATTTATTTTTATTCACCCAAAGTGCATGAGGAAAAATACAAAACAAATGAAGTTAAATAAGTAAAAAGTAAAATAATCTACAAAAAGATTTTTTTTCTATAAAAGGCAGAAGTAGTGTACAATGCAGTTTATTTCTGAGACAGTCGCTCCAGCACCGACACCATGTGTCCCATCAGTCCAACCAAGGTGTTTGAATCTTCATCCATCCTCTGGATGTTCTGAAGCATGGCAGAGGCCAGGTCTTGGTGTCTTCTGATCTGTTCCAAGAACTGTTCCTCTGACCTCTCCAGATATTGCAGCAGATCCACAGTAGCATCCTGCTTCCCTTTTCCTGCATAAAAGCACCCAAAAGGGTATTAGTTGTTAGTAATTACTTTCTATATTGATAAACACAGTTAACTTAAAGTAAATGTTCTATTTTGCAATTTTAGCCAAAAGGTAACATATCAATCATGTTGATGTCTGCATAGTCTAAACAAATCAGATGGACAGTTTTCAAAATCTCTCGCTTAAATTTGGACTTGAAAAACATGATTTCTTCAGGTACCTCCAACTCAGACATTATTTTGTTAAGGAAATACAAGGAGCCTTGACTAAAACCCCCTTTAACCTTGTTCAAATTTTTCTGGATGTCTATAAAGGATCTAGTAACAAAAATATTATTGGTAAAATGTATAAAGTTTTAAATTTGCTTGATAATAAAATGTATCTTCATGTGAAAAAACAATGGGAGAATGATTTGAAAGTTGGTATACCGGAGGAGTCTCAGAGCTGTACCACTAACTCGCTTACCTGGAGAGACTTTTGTTGGAAAAGCCTGATTCGTTTTTTTTTTCTTTTTTTTTTTATCATTCCTGTACGAAAATCAAAATTTCGGGCCATCCAGTTTTCCTGCTGGAGAGAGTGTGGATCTGTCCAGGCAGACTAGGTCCATATATTTTGGTCATGCCCAGGTATAATTGACTTTTGGAAGAAGGTGACAAATCTAATGTACTCTGTGATTGGTATTCGATTGGAAATGTCTTTTTCTGTGTTGTTTCTTTGTATACCCCCAGAGGAAATCAGTCAAAGGGATGCATACTTATTCAGGATAATTCTTGTTGCTGCAAAAAAAAGCAATCACAAAATGTTGGCTCAAAAGAGACACTCCCTCAATGGCCCTTCTGATTCAACTTGTCAAAGACATAAGAACAATGGAGCTCATGACCTTCAGCCTCCGCCTACAACAACACAAAGGAGGAAAATATTGGGAAAAATGGGACAGTCATATACGATCTTTAAAGACACTGACAAGATGTGAAACTGTACCTGTGAATTGTTTTGTTAGCTATGTCTCCTTTACATTGTGAATGCCCAACTTTTTTTCTTTTTCTGTCTAAAATAATAAAAAATAAAGTTAAAAAAAGACATGAAAACAGACATCTTAGACAAATTAGCAGAAGCCATATATGTTCACAACCCCTACCTAACACGAGAAGAGTATGATTGTGTAGCCCAAGTGCTCATCAACAAGCATCCTTGTCTGAAGAAACTGGGTTCTCTCAATGGGTGGTATTGCTGGAAGTTCAGTTTAAAATTCAAAATGGGCAACTTCCGGCAGAAGCTTCGAGTGGCTGGACGCTCCGAGCTCAGAATCAATGCACGTACCTCTGGACCAAGTCCAAAAAGACTAAAACGAGCAAAAAAAAAAAATAAATCAGAGGTGAATTTTCTTCCTGATTTTCCAGAAGGAAAAGCTCAAAGTGGCCTTGATGTCGAAAGACCATTGAGATGAAGAAAAAAAAGATTGACTGGAAGGAAATTGGTGACATGATGAAAAACACATTCCCTTTACGGAGAAAAAGAGATTGTTGAGGATGAATCCCTTGTGGGGTCAAAGAAAGATAGCCAGCCTTGTTCTTTGAATGGCAGGTAAAGTGTTTTTGATTTATTTTCTTGAATGAGATTTTGTTTGACAGGATACTTGTGTGGCGAGATTTGAGGAATAACTCGTGCCTAATAAGACCAGTTATGGTCCTGACAACGCCACTTGGGAATTGCACACAGGAAGCAGCAGAAAACAAAAGAAAACCAAAGCAATACCAAAAACCAAAGGAAAACCAAAACAGCAGCACGGCTCCACGTGCTGATAATGGACTGGATGCCAGGCCAGCGACTGGAGGAAGTGAGCCTCAAGAATACAGCCCAACCACAGCTTAACACACACCTGGAGCGGGCCAGCACTCCCACACACAGTGGGGCTCCAGCTGATCACCAGATCACTCTGGCCCCCAGCAGTCAGCCACGGTGTAGAAGACAGCACACCGCGACGGCGATCACCATAGCTGGGCAACCACACCAGGGAGAAGCAGTTGCACCCAGCAACACTGCCATGCCGAGCCACAGCCACCACCGAAGCAAGCAGGGAGCAGAAGATGGGAAATACTGCTGTCACACACCTGGCTATACAGGGCGCATGGTACCGCCCAGCAATCACGGTACACTGGCACGGCACCCAACAGCGGCCAGGAGGAACACACAACCTCCGGTCACACTTGGATTATTTGAAGTAGGGCTGTATGAGGTGTTTGTCCCTGGTCATTGTATCACCTGCAGTAGGCGTTAGACAGCGTGCTTGGTGTGAGAAGCTAATAAATGTACTTATTGTGGACACGGTCAGTAGCAAAACACATTTTAGTAACCTTACCTGTCTAATGGGTAGGTAAAGTTAGGAAATTATTTATATTATAGCGTACACTTAAGCTCATACTTTAGTGGCTGCATTTTGCTGCTACTTTTGCTCAACAACATGTACATTGTCTAGCTTCCTCCACCGGTACCCCTGCCACTTCCTCAAACAAGGTGCATGCTGACCACCATCTGCTGTAGGTAATACACTGACAATGGGTAAGTGTCTGATACTATCCCATTTAAAAAAAAATCTAAACTATCCCTTTAAACTTCAATCTTGCGTGAATTATTTTACGTAAAAAGGAAGACTCGAAGTGTTAAGTTTATGCAATGTCAGAGCATGCTCTTTGACCTATTTTTGTTTTGGTTTTTTTGCCCTCTTCCAATAGACTGAAGCTGAATTTGCCCGCCTTACAGCTGTTGACCTGAAAGGCTCCCTATTTGCCGGGCTGGACCAGTATCTGTCAAGATTCCTTGAGCTGTCCAAAGCAAAGACTGGCATAGTGGGACTGACGAGGCTCACACGCTGTCTGGATGATGATGTAAGTGTTTAAAAATTATTCTTCCATGCCTCCCCTTTGTTGTTTGTATCTTCAAGATCATAAGTGTTATTTCTGCACTGTTCTGCAGTAAAGATATAAAATACAGTAGCAGAATACTGATGTCTGTTAAATGGAAAATTAGGAGCCAGTGTATTTGATTGAACTGAGCATCAAATCTTGGATTTTTAGGTGCCCAATCCCTAAACTGTTGTCATGATTTGTGATGTTACACGTTACAGTGTTTTAACCTTTCTAGAAATCAGTAGTGGTGGGTTGGAAACAATTTTTTTGTGCATGTTTTGATGGGCCTGACCAAATAGTAATATTGTTCACATTAGTTCTATTTATTGATAGTCATGTGATACCATTTCATGGAATCCTGAGAGAAACAAGTGCAGTTTAACTTTCCAAGGAGATGGTGGAAACAGTAACTGGTGTTTGTTCTGTTTGTTTGTTTGTTTGATTGTTTGTTTTAAATCAGAGTTCCATACACAAGAAGAGGATGGTTCTTCTGCTGGGCCTTCCTTATTTTCTCAAGGAGGACCCCTCTTGTTTTTTCAAGACTGTGGAGGTAAAGCATTGTTTAATTTTTTTGTCACAAGGATTTTTTTTAGTGGTTGGTAAACAAATTTAAATTATAACTTGGAACAAATAGAAATTACAGTAGAGATGCATTCTTTTCCAAAATATTTTTACTTTAAACTGAGATTCAACCATCCCCTTTTTGGCTCCCTTGTAAGTGCCACACATATATGTATATATGTGTGGGTGTGCATGTGCACATAAATGCTACAACAAACTAAGTTGGATAAATATTTTTTTGCCTCCTTCGAATTCTTGTGTAGGCCACTGATGATGAGGACACATTCACCAGGGGAATGAAAGTTGGCATTGTGATGGTGAAAGAGGGAGAAGGTGAAGATTGACATATCAGTGGTCCCTGAGGAAGCAGTGGTCCTGTTTGATCTGAAGGACATCCCGAGTGCGATTGCCATGCTGATGGGTCTTCTTTTTGCTCTAAACATATACTATCCAAAAGAACTAAGGTACACATTCGAGGTCATTCAGAAGGTCCTGATGAACATTGGTGGAGGACAGTGTTCCTCACATGTGCATGGCTTGAGAAACAGACTCCTGCGGAAAACTATGTAAGACTGTGCTCTAGTTTTGAGTTCTTTTGTTTAGACTTGAGGTGAAACCATAGATGTTGATTTTTACCGCCTTGACAGTTTCGGCAAACAGCTCTCGCCTTCTTCAGAAGCGCCTCACTAACAGTGTGTGACGTGTCAACCGGCGGATTTTGACAACCAGCACACACGGCATGCCCAGTTGAGCCGCCAGATCCACTGGGCCAACCACGCCCACGCCGTAATGGCATGTCGTGGTGAGCCCAACGGAGCTGACCGCCCCACCAAGCACGCCGCGACCTCCACCGTCCTATTTACTCTGGAGTAGAGTGTCCCAGATGTGGGAGAGCATGAAGTTCCCCTCGTCCCTGTTCATGGCTCTCTCCACACGTCACCTGAGCTCCATAGCCTCCTTAATTTGTGTTTGTTGTCTTGGGTTCAGATGACTCGTGCTCATCCCAATCCCAGTCCCAGTCACGATTGTTTCTTCTGCAGTAATAATAATAATAATGGATTAGACTTATATAGCACTTTTCTATTAGGCATACTCAAAGCACGTGCAATGGATCCATTATTCATTCACTCACACATTCTCACTCTGGTGGTGGTAAACTACATTTGTAGCGACAGCTGCCCAGGGGCAGACTGACGGAAGCGTGGCTGTCAATCCGCGCCTACGGCCCCTCCGACCACCACCAACATTCACATGCATTCATACACCAGTGTGAGTAGCCGCACTGGAGGCAAGGTGGGTAAAGTGTCTTGCCCAAGGACACAACAGCACATGACTAGAACAAAGCGGGAATCGACCCGCCGACCCTTCGATCATTGGACGACCTGCTCTACCACCTGAGCCACAGCCGCCCTGCTGCACTGGTCTGATATAGCAGATTTGAGATTCCTTGTATAAAATGTTCTCCCTGTCTCCCCAATGTATGTGTTATTGCAAGAGTTGCATGGTATTGCAACATTGCGCTCAACATTTTTCCTGCTCGATTTTGTCTTTTGGGTGTACTAGAAGTTTGTGTGATTTTATGTGCAGTTTCATAGAGAAAAAGTGTGTTTTCTTTATATATTTTTCTCTAAAAAACCTGCTGTTTGCCGAAACTGTCGAGAAGGTAAACATCAACATCTATGGTTTCACCTGAAGTCTGAACAGAAGTGCTCAAAACTACTACATTAATAAGACATGATGAATGTTTTTAAGTTAAGACTATGCTCTGATGACTAATGTCATGTGTCTGAGAGTTACAACTGTGATATTGAAGTTCTTGTTTTGCTGTCTGTTTTCCATTTTTGCAAGTTCTCTTTTTTCTCATATTTCTACAGTGTTGAAATTTTCAGCATTCAGCCTCACAAGAGTCAAGTCCTGTGGCATTGGTTGAGACTGTACATGAGAAATGTTAGGTCAAGTCTGTCTTTCATTGTTTATATTCAGACTACTGAGTGGCATATGATGCAGAACTTTGATGTTACTGTTTACTTTTTGCTGTCTTAGCATTTTCAGTTTTATGCCGACAGGTGATATTGAGGGCATAAGCAGTTGAGGAAAAACCTGCAGATTTATACTTGAATTGGTCTGAGTTGTGAATCTCGATCTGTTCAAATATGGCCTAAAGTCAAGACTGTTGACAAGATGATTCAATAAATGTGACATTGATGATGTTAGTTGGTTGTTGTCATGTGTGTCTTAAAAACTAACTTGCCCCACTTATGTATAAGTTACTGTAACATTTATTTTGGTAAATCAGTTTTAGTTGATCTTTTTAATTAGGTTTTGCTAAACACAATTTGGAATGATTAGGTCATTTTTTTGGACATCTTGAAAAAGATTTTGTAGTTTAAACAACTAGAAATGGAGTTGAGTAAATGTACAAATTTGAATTGAATGTACTACAACAAACTTAACACAACATACCACTTATGTTGAAATGAGTATTTAAGTTCAGTAAATTTATTAACTTAAATGAACAGCCCTGTTTAATTAACCTGAATTACATTTACAAGTTCACATAACTACCCTAAACAGTTGAATCAATTCAAAAACAAAAATTTACACAACTATTTTAATTGACCTTAAATAGATTTGCAAGTTCAAACAACTACTGGAAAGAGTTCAATAAATTAACAAATCCAAATTAACTAGGATTGAGCCAGGAAGAGGATGATTTCCCCTGTGTGGGAACACTTTGATTTGATAACTCCTAATAAGGTAAGCTAAATCTAATATTATAATATTATTAGAGACGCATTAGGTTTGCATATCAAGAACTGTATTTTTCACTGTATCTTATTTTACTCAAAGGTTTTACTGAGAGATGTTTGTGTGTGTCAAAAAAAGGAATCATTTAAAATCAAAAACTGTTTAGAAACTGTTTTTTTCTGAATAAAAGGAGCAATATCTCCCTTGTCCTGTACATCATTGTCCAAGTTACACAAGCATATTCAGTGCGATCTCCCTAGTTCCACAAGCACTGCCATTGTCCTCTGCCTTCTTAAGCCCATTTCATTTTCCTAAAGTGACAGTAAAACATTAAGACACAACCTACCACATCATCTAACATCTTGGGAAAATGTACACACAGAATACACTAAAATATATTTTATTATATACATATGTGATAAATTATGTACAGAAATTATTTGGTCATACATTTTTTTGCAATTTATTGTCATTCCCAACAGCCATAACAGAAACAACTAGAAAAGCACTCAGAGAGCTGTTCAGTTGACGTATCATTTCCGACAGATGAAATCTTGAATAAAAAATGACCTTGCGCTGAGCACAAACATGTGTTATGCATGTGCATGTTATGTATTAATACCAAATTGCATGTAAATTACTCTTACAAAAGTCTGTTGATCAGTTCATCACTTTTGGCAAACCTTTGTTTTGCTACTGTGAAAATAAACGTTCCTTCCATGCTTTTATTTTGAAGACGCATTTTTAATTTGTAGGCTTTTATTTTGTCACCATTTCAGCAGCACAGGAAGTGATTCTCTAAGAAGCGGTTTCTTGACATGACAAAGACGCTGGTGAAAAGTCAGAAAATTCAAATAAAGATGAAAGACAACGGTTACACGCTGTTGCTGTCTAGCAAAGGATGTGTCTAAACTTAGAAGCACCTAGCTGCAATGGGGACAAGCTCTTATGGTGAAGAAATGAGTGAAGGACAGAAAGGTGAATTTGTGTTCAAAATAAGGCTGATGGCTGAACTTAATGTGTCCGGCTGGGGTTTGCTACATTGCGTGACCTAAATATGTAGCGGACGACAGGAACCGATGGGACTCAGAAACAGCCCACAGTTTAATCATTTGTTCCTTGGATGATTCCCAACTGATAAATCACATTAAATTTGTAGTAGGATCGCAATCATGTGATCGTCAGTGGGTAACTAACACAGTGTTCACGTCATGGTTACAGTGACGCTGTGCCAGCTGCTATATCTCCCAATGGGAAATCTTTAACAAAGCTGTAAATCCAGACTATAAGCCGCATCACTGCCAAAATCTAATCACTTGGTTCTTGTGTCATTTCTGACCTTCCCTGAAAATTTCATCCAATGTGTTGCTCCGTTTTTGAGTAATGTTTCACACAGACAGACAGACAGATTCCCAGACAAACGTACACCGATCGTCACATAACTCTGCCGTTCCTTGGGGGAGTTCAATGCATCACACATTATGTGGTTCAAATACAGCTGCCTGTGATTATACACTTGGCCAGTAGGTGGTTTCGTGTGCACGTGAAGCTTCAAAAAAATGAGCCCTTTCTCAAACCAACTGGCTGAAGTGATTCAATGCCTCATGAGGCTTCATCTCACCATCGCTACTTCCGACAGACAATGGTGGAAGCGGAGTCCAGGTGAGTGATGCGAGCAGGCAGGGAGTCCAGACTGGAAGGCCTTTGCCTTCCAGCAAGAGGTTAGTACAAGGTTGTCAAAAAGGGAGCTCGACTGAACAGGAGCCAGAACTGACTGAGGCCTTGTCCACACGTAGCAGGGTTTTTGTAAAACCGAATATCCTTCCCCCTCCGTCTAGAAAAAAACTTACGTACACACCACCTCGTTTTTAGAAAAAAACTTCATCCACACCTAACCGCATAAGTGCGTTTTGAAGCACATTCATAAGCATGCCGGACCTTTAGGTGGCAGTAGTTCCCCAAATCCTAGCAAGGTGGTGGAGAATAACCGTCCTTAATGTCGTCCTTCGCCTGTGTTGTTGAATGTGGAGCAGTATCTGGGCTTGTAAAAACAAGCAAGTAAAAAGCACCTGTACAAGAAACAGCGCCCAAAACCTTGTGAGAGCATCCATACTGTTACCGAATGTAAACACAGGTCGCATATGTGACGTATGAACATATTTTGTCGCAGGCGGTGACGTTTCGAAACGCAAAACCCCGGTTAAAATGTCCACATGCAGACGCATAAAACGGAGAATTCGCAAATCTTCACTTTGGTCGGAGTTTTTAAAAAGAATTGTTTTTGATGACGAAATCTGCGTTTTCGTGTGGATGATAGGCCGAATCGTAGAAAAATATCTTCGTTTTGTGAGATACCCGGCTACGTGTGGACAAGGGCTGAGGCTGTTTGACAGTCTGGTGCTGAGTAGTGTGCAGACACCGGTCTTATGGAAAAGGAGGTAATTGTCTTGATCACTCCCACCTGCTCTTGCACCAATTCATCCAAAATTGGATTTGAGACACCTGCTTGCCAATCTGTGTCACACATGCCCACCTGAGGAAAGAGGAGAAGGGAGGGGGAAGGGAAAAGGAAAACCTGCCACTACGTAGATCCAGAGGTGGAGGGTGTAACAAAAGGTCATTGAAATATTTGGTGATTATCTAAATAAGGTGTTTTTCATAGTAAGAAAGTTGGTTTACTGTTCTTCCTTGTCAAAGACAAGAATGGGCATTGAGATACGTAGAGGTCTCAGAAAGTACAGTTGCAAAACTCAGCATAATTTGAACCTTGTTTGGTTTCAATCAATGGCTTTTGTTTGGTGGTGTGCAGCAAAGCCTAGTTAGCATTTTATTTCCAGCACGGACCAGACAGCTTAGCTTATTCAGCTGAGGGGGAGAATGGCTATTGACAGAGGCCAAAAATTAGACCAGTGAAGACTGAAGGTGAGGCACTATTAAATTTTTGATATCTGCATTTAACTGTCTAGTAATTTAGCACTTATCAAACATGTTAACACCTAACTTGGATTAAAAAATGTGACAGACACAGCTTGTATGAAAGCAACATAAATGCACAATGAAGACAAAAGGCAATGCCCTATCGACTTGTCTTACTAGTATGGGTTGTGTAGAGGATGAAGTCCACAACTTTATCCTCTACACAGTCCAACAACACTAAATAGTTTTAGTGTTGTTTATTAACATGACTGAATCCTCTGCAAGTACCCAAGGACAGGAGAGGGAGTGAGAGAGAAACCTACTGCTGCCACTTAGCTGGACATAGCGCCACAGAGAGAGACAGAAGAGAGCAGGGACCGGATGGACAGATAGGCTTTCCTCGTCTTGACTAAATCAGGTTGTGTCCTAGTTGAAAAGTGTGTCCAGAATCGGGGCACTCAAGTTACAGCCATGAGATCCCTTGTGCTTTCACCTGGCATGTCATCTGCGTCCAGTTTCTGGGCCATTGTTGCCATCATCTGCTGCTTTAACATACTCCTCATAAGGCTTCACAATGTCTCCACTGCCAAGGCAGAGCTTTTGAGGGATGGTATGCATTTTTCTGTTAATCCATGGTTTGTTTACAGTTTAAGATTCAAATACAAAAAAAAGAAGATAAGACCATGCTTTAATATCCAAACATCCATACCATTCAAGATTTTTTTTTAGAATGTCCCAGTACATGGTATGTTAAATGCAGTGTGCCAAAATAATACAGTAACAAAAAATTTAAACTGAAACAGTACAATGAAAAAAAATAGTGTAAAAGAATCACAGTATAAACAGATAAGAAGAAAAATAATCTGAAGATTGTCACTGAAAAGCACGCCAAAATATCAAGGTATGACATGATTCATGATCATTTTTAACGTGTTTTCTTTATCAGTGGGACATTTTTGAGTGCCAAATATTTTTTGATGTCAATACAACTTGTTCAGGTACAAATATCAGTTCAAGTCATGTTAACAATGCTAAATTATATTTTCAAACTATATTTTATTGCCAAACTAAATTGTCAGTGTTCTGGCCCCATACACTGGCTGGCCAGCTATGCAGCATACAGCTGTGAACAAGGTCAGCAGCAAAGTATATTTTGCAGGGAATCAGTGAGGACAGAGAGCTGGACAGCAGTGAGGATTAGGAGCTGGGTAACTGAGTGGCAAGACAGCAGTGGGAGCCATGCTTATTCCCAGAAGGCCTATAAGAGGATGACTTATAGGAACTTTGGAAAACAGGATTAAGCAGGGAAATGCGAGCTTGCCAACTGGATACATAACTGAACCTCTCATCATTCACGATAACAGAGCCATCAGCCTGTGTTACAAAAAAAGTGACATTTCTGTCTTCCTTGTTTCTCGTCAGTTTGAGTGTAACTCGGGAAAGAGGACTTTAAAAACAGCTTTGAATATGAGTGTTGAATGAATTAGTGGGCACTAAACTGTCTATGAAATCTTCAGTTGTCCAATATATTGTAGTTTTGCAGTTCTTGGTTATAATATATCCAATAATTCTGTATTTCTCTCGCTTCATTTACAAGAAGCAATTTTCAAATTAGCACAAACCCCAAAATGCACCTGTGGTTAACAGGTATGATGGGTATTCATTTAACAGCTATTTAATCAACAACCTAAGCCTTGGCCAAATAAAAAAAATCCATGACATGAGGGTAATTACAATTTATTCTCTGGAGACAATGAGTCTGTAGCAAATTTCAGAGCAATCCATCAGTGTTTGAGAAATTTTGGTTTGAACCATGGTGACAGACTGGTGAACTGAATGACCAACTGATGTTGACATCCCAAGAGCCAGATATGAAATTTCAGTTTCTATTTACTGACTGAGTCACTTGTCTGTATTAGGAGCATAGGAATTAAAGAGAGGTAGAAATTTGATATAATTTCACAGGATAATCATAACTGTAAATCTGGCTATACTTCCAATGTGGATGTATTCTGTTGATTTACTGTATACTGTATTTACTGTAGCTTGTCATGATGCACCAGAGTTTTCATCATGTCTACAATATCAAGTTGTATTAGACCATTTTCACTTTTTCTAGGCACTGCTTTATTTCCTCACAGTGTATTGACTTAGTAGACACAATACAATATGAGCAACATTTACAGATAATGTCATTGTACACAGGTATATGAAAGACATGTTTCTATGGCTTGAGCTGAGGGGAAATAAACACTGCTCAAAAAAATTAAAGGAACACTTAATCATCACAGTATTACACCAATTCAACTAAACTTGCGGGATATCAATGTCCAGTCAGGAAAATGTAAGTAACTGTGAGTCAAATGGTATCCTTTGAGCTGCTGGAGGCCTTTGATAAACAGCTGTCCAGAAAGTGATGCGAGTGTTATTTTTAGAAGTAAAACAAAGAACATCCGAGTAGTGAGTCCAGGTGCAATTGGCGCTGTGAAAATGTACTTCATACTGATTGTAGGAGGGTAATTCAAAAAGTTCTCGGCCTCAATAGAAAATGTCAGAAGAGAAAGATGTTCCTGTATTATTTATCAACAACAGTTTGATTTAACTTCAAGTTTAATCAAACTGTTGTTTGACAGTGTCAGATCCGGTGAGTAAGGTGCATGGAGCAACAGTTCAAAGCTACATTTGGCTGCTTTTGCTTCTGCCAGCTTTAGTGTGTGGATGGGCGCATTGTCCTTGAGCACAGCTTGAAGCTTTCCTCCCCTTTTTTCTTTGATTGCTTCAAACATTTGAGTTTATGTGGACATTGATAGAAGGTGTTTTAGTACAGTTAAGCCCCAAAATGGGACTTTATTTCTGGGTGACCCTGAAAACTTTCTTAAGTACCTTCACATCAAGCCAATATGGAAACTGAAAAATTAAGAAATCAAATTATTGTGCTGTGGTCTGAGGCACGTTTAATTCAAGTTCATTTATTTGCACCTGGGTTGCAAAGTACCCCAATATTTCAGAATGACACAGGACAAAATGTGTTGCAGCTTTGGTGTTGTAGATCATGTTTTAAAAACTCATTTAGTTGAAAGTGAGATGTTTATGAACTAATCAGAGCAATGCTTGAGATAAAGGACAGACTTTTTGGACTTGTCTTCCTCATACACAACTCATTTTTCTATTGATGCACTGTGTAATTTATCTAAATAATAAACTACCGTTTTTCAATACCATTAACTGAGAGAATTTATAAAATTGTACATCACTTATTTCAAACAAGAAAGTAAAGTAAGAGTTATCACACCGTAGGAGATCAATTTCAACAGTGTCTATGTTTGCATAGATTAATTTGTCTTTAATTACATTGGATGTTTGAACGGTTGAGAACAACTTTTTATAGGCACCTAAAACATCCCTTTTTACTGACGTCTGGGTAAATTAATTGTTACATCACTTTGATATGGAGTCTTGGCAACATGGAAACGCTGTTATGAAGGTTAAGAATACACAGACTGCTGTGTGATATTTTGCATATATACAAGGCATGCTACTAAATTTTATTCAACAGTTTCATTGCTGTATCTGGAAACTTCAAGAACTTTTGTTTGTATCTATTTAGTGGGCAAATGTTGATCTTAGCTTATTCCTCTCATGTTGTCACATGGATCACATTTCCTCTCTGATATTTTAGAGCATAAAAAATGTCAAATAGCATTCACCTGTGATTTTATTTTATTTTTTTACAATACAGCAAAAAGCCAGGTATTTATCAGTTGAAATGGACACACGGTATGCAGTTAGTTAATTCAATTTTCAATTCAATTCAATTTTATTTATATAGTGCCAATTACAGTCAAATTGTCTCAGGATGCTTTACAGTTAGCTCGCAGATCTGAAAAGAGTACAGGTGTTTTAGGGCTGAAAGCTGAATCATTTTCTGAACACTATTCACATGAAATGGTAACTTCAAATGAAAAAAGAAGAAAATCACAGACATAGTCCTTAATAATGGCATAGGTTCATTTCTACAGATTTAGTTCTATGGTTTGCCCATTTTTTATAAAGCAAACAAATTATTCCATACTGTACATTCATAGTAAGGGTGGCTGTGGCTCAGGTGGAGAGCTGGTTGTCCACCGATCAACATGTGGCGGGGCCAGGAATTGAGCTGCCAACCTTGCAAAGTGTCCTTGGGCAAGACACTGAAACCCAAGTTGCTCTCAATGGCAGGCAGGCACCTTGCATGGCAGCTCTGTCACCATTGGTATGTGTGTGTGAATGGGTAAATGGGAAACATTGTAAAGTGCTTTGCATACCTCTAAGGTAGAAAGGCTCTATATAAATGCAAACCATTCATTTAACATTTAAATGCTAGTGTACACAATACTTGGCTACACAAAAGCCCTTATACTTTCTGTACTGAATCTCTGAGACAATAACAATATACCATCTATCAGTGACAAACATTTATCGTCTGTTTTTACTAATAAGCCCCTTTACCAACAAAGCCACAGCTTTAATTTTTTTTTCTAGTAGCCCCATGAGATGGAATTGACTGTGGTTATGCACTACATCGGTTCCCTTTGCCAGGAGGTGAAACCTTATCTAGCCAGGACCTCTGAAGCTCATTCACACATTCACGAAATGGCATACCTCATTTGTCCTATACCACTAAAAGAATTATCACCTTTGTGCAGTGGAAGGTTTAGTGTGTCCTCATGATTCTGGGAGCTATGTTGCAGGAAGTGCTAGCCCTTTGAATGGGCTCCCTAGGCAAATTGGTTCTAGGGGAGAGACAATGAGAGCTCACCACAGAGCTAAGTACAAGTGTATGTCTGGTGGCCAAGCCTTGAACCATGACAAAGGGGAGAAACGATTCAGGGATTCCAGTTAATATGCCAAAACAGAGCTGCAGCAACTCACTCTGATTAGAAATCAGGGTTCCCTTCTGGCACCAGTCCTGGGAGGGGAACTGGCTGGCAAGTGTTTGTCAGGGCCCTCTCCCTGGTCCCTGCATCAGCCCCCACCTAACCTCCCTTTATTCTCCCTGTCCCTCCTTTTTCTGTTTCTCCCCAGTTCTACCTCTTCATTCTCCCTCCCTCTCTATTCCACCTACACCTCACTCTCGCTCTCCTGTGCCACTCTCTACAGTGGCTGTAACCAATTATTCCCTCATCAGCAGTAACTCCAGGCAGCTGTGGCGCTGTGCTCTGGTCTCATCACCTCTGCAATAAAAGCCGGCTTCGCACTCAACCCTCTGCTAGATTGTAGCTTCTGCTTACGCAGTTAGTAATTGGCCACTGCACTTGTTTTTTTTTTTTTTTTTTTTTTTTTAAATACTGTTTGCATGTACCTTGCTCTAATTTGAGTCTCTTTTCCCTGCAGTTCTGCTGGTCATGCTGCCTGTGCGTTCTGCTGGAACTATCCTGCCAAACCTCTGGCAAGGTCCTGTCAAGCCTCTGTAGTATCCTGCCATGTCCTGTCCACGTTGCAGCCACGCTCCCCTTCTAAAGAGTGTACCGGCTCCCACCTGGCCCAACTCCGATCTGTCACTGCACTCTCCACCACCAACTCCCCCTGTCCAGCGGTGACACCTCTGGATCACCAGTCCCCAGGAGCCAGCCGTCCCCCCTTCCTTCCAGCTGGTAGTGAGTTTAGTTCAGTTTCTCCCTCACTCTGGCTATCCTCTAGTTCTAGCTTTAGTTCTAGTTAGTTCCCTCACCCAATTTGTTTTTTCCTGTTCTTTTGTAAATAAAATTCTGTTATCCCTGTCACCGGTGTCTGTTGTGCTGCGTGCTCTCTGCTTGGGTTCTCATTGGCGCTGTGATAGTTTGGTGGCTGTGCCTAGGCACAGCCTGCAAAAAAGTTGCATTAAGCCACCACCCAGTACACCTACCATATGCAAGGATAAGAGCTGGGGTCAGGTGCACTGCAAGCTGAGCGGTATGCTGACTCTCAACAGCACAAACTAGTTCTGGGGATGTGGAACATCACCTCTCTGATGGGAAGACACTGGAGATGGTGTGGCTGGTGGGACAGTACCAGCTAGATATAGCTGGGCTCATCCCCACACATAGCAGAGGTTCTGGGGGCTGGGCTCTCTCCTTTCTGAGTTGAACTGGGTGATAGATGCCAGAGGGTGTGGGAGAAATAACAAGTCCCTAGCTGAGCAATGTTGTGCTCAAAATCTCCCTGGTGAGAGGGTTTGCCTCTTTGTGACAATAGGTCACTGAGGAGCGTGCACTGACTGTTGTCAGTGCTTAGGCACCATACAACACTTCATCTGCTGCAACATCTTCGATTCTTTGGGTGACGTTCTGGAAGGGATTCTGCAAGCGGTCTCCATAGTTCTATTGGAAGATTTCAGTGCTCACGTGGGCAGTGGTGGAGAAACCTGGAGTGAAGCAGAGTAGTGTTTTTACTTAATGCTATAACAGCATAGGGTAGCTCACAAGGATACTAAGTAACAGAGCTGACAGGCCAATCTGACAATCGACTTTGTGCTCGTATAATCAGACCTGTGTCTGTACTAGTATGTCTTCTTTTCTCGGCTGAAGAAAAGAACAGAGCTGTCAACAGATCACCATGTGATGGTGATTTAAATTGGATTTTAAAGAGGAAAGACAAGCTTGGTAAATGTTCCGTGAGGGTGAACTGGGAGCAGCCCTTTTGGAGGCTTTGTCCGTGTAGTCTTCAACATCTACCTCTTTAAGAGTTTCTTGTGCATTCTTCAGGAGGTTAGAGAAGCACTTTTGGTTGACCTTGGAGAGTTCCTGGCAAACCGGTTGACAATTCAGGAAGGAAAGCTTGGCTTGACTGGAGGTACTTTCAACAGTGGAAAGAATACTTTCAGGGTTCCTAAAGCCAACAAACTGTCCTCTGTGGAGGTGGCAGACTCTGAAGATTTAGGACAAGTCAAACCATGATCTTGGCAGACATCATTTCCATGAAGCTCTTCAGTGGCAACACGCCAAGTGTGGAGAAGATTTGTCAAAGTATGTTGGAATCTTTCATGAGTGACAGGAAACTGGAGCATGAGACAGATGGATTGATGTTGGGTCATCAACAATGCAGGCCTTGGACCGTCAATGGTGAAGAGGGACCTGACCCATGAGGCTGAGTTCTTGATTTACCAGTCAGTCTATTTTCCAACACTCATGTATTGTCGTAAGCTTTGGTGACCAAAAGAAAGAGATCATGGACACAAGCGACAAAAATGAGATTTCTACATAAGTTGGCCAGAAAAATCTAGCTAGCAAAGAACTTCAGGTGCTGCTGAGTTAAAAAAAATACTAGCTACATGCTGTGAGTGGTTCAGTGAAACTGCCTTACAGTGTTCAGTTTCATGCACAAACAAATCTTAACCTTGAATCCTCATACTGAAGTGAGATCCCTTACTTGAAAATGATGAAAATGTCAGTTCTACTGTGCTATACAGTAGTTACTTCCTGGCTAGTTTACTGTAAAGCAGCATAAGCTCCAGAAACAATCATGATGCTACAACTGTGTGGCAAATCGGTGAGTGCTGAACTATGAACCTCATAAAGAGTGTTCATGTGTGTCAAAATTTCATTTGTATAGAACTATAGCAACAGCTTAATCCAACACCAAACTTAACTTACAACAGAGGACAGAAACATTGATGTAACATCCTGTTATGTGCAGTGATTAAACGCTTACTGGTGCTGTGATAAATGATGAGGAAGCTGCATAGTGATTTCCACTTCAGTGCATATGTGCAAAACTTCATGGCAAACTTATGAACCTCTGCCATTTCTAAAGAAAGTGTCTTTCATATGCAACAAAACTGTATAAAAGGAAATTGAAGAACTTTATGATCTGTATTGTAAAGGATGCTGTTTTCACAACATGTTCCGAAAGGAAATTAATAATTTAGAGCTGGGAATTTTAAATATAGGACTGAGGTCTTTGCCTGAATAGCATATGAATGACAATTGTCACATTTTTTTGTAACTTAGGTATAAATTATGGCTGCTATAAAAACAACCATCATTGTATATGACAATTCACTGTTTGACTGAAGTTACAAATTTATTCCATGCAGTTGATTCTGAACAGAGTTTGACCTCAAATATTGTACAAGGTCCCGTTTTAAATAAACTGATAATAATAATAATAATAATAATAATAATAATAATAATAATAATAATAATAATAATAATAATAATAATAATATAATAATAATAATAATAATAATAATAATTGTAATACTGTGAGGTGTTGCCAACAAAAATAGAACCCTATGAACAATTAAACTGTTCAAATATTTGAAGATATGCCCCCTGTATATGTAAACCAATAGTGTCTTAGGTTTTGAAAACTCACTACTGATATATCAAATCTCAATAGCTAAATTGTTGGAAATTTGGGTGTACATCATAGGAACTGTTTGTCTTTCTTATTAAATAAAGGGATATACTTTTAAGAGAGGGAACAATACCCTACATTTCTTGCTACAATGCCAAAATGCAATGCCACATCCTTTCTGCTTTTGAATAATATCAATAGCACAGTGGACTAGAGTAAACAAAGTTGGAGCTATTTTTTTTTAAGTTTAATGGCAATCTCTCTACTGTGTAAACCAGAGCAAACATTTTAGTTAGTTACAAATGTCCACAACTAAAATAATGGAAATTCAGGCTTATTTTCATTGTTTTTTCTTGCTCTTGCACTGGATGAAGATGCCGGACAAGCTGAAGGACTGAGCAACTGCTGTAACTAATTTGTCAAGCCCAACTCCAACAACAGGGTCTGCAGCAATGAGGCGGTATATTCAGTAACTTTTTTTTTTTTTTAAATGCCTGTTTTCTAAGTAGCTAATATCTCTAACTATTCTAACTATGATGCTTTAATTCTGTGAATTGCTTGCAGATGTTAACTGTGAAATTCTTGTGAAATGTTAAACTCCAGTTGTCCTTCGTTAAGGTATTGGTTTTATAGATACAGATAACCAATCCAATAAACCAGATTGAAAAGGCCAAAAGCAGTGGGAAAGAATATTCGTGAATAGGAGTCAATCTTGGAAACTCGCACATGCATCCTGTTTTCACGCCAGGCTCCAGAACGGCAGTCATCAAAGCAGCAGAAGAAGCTGGTGCAGTCTTTTCCATCTAAACACTCATAAGCATAGTCATCCTCCTCATGATAGGGCATAATGTTATTCATCTGCAACAAGGATGTGCCAGGTCGGATGTTCACCATGCTGGATGCTTTCTGCTGTGGAGGTAGCATACAGGTATTTTAGTATGTCACTATTACTTTTAGTGGATTCAAAATCACATACAGAATCACGTACAGAAAAAAAACAAGAGACAAAATGATTGCTTGGTACCTGTGTGTTACTGTTGGCTTTTGCCTTCTTGGTCTGTCTGTTGCTGGTGAAGTAGTGTAAAGTGCCATACTCCATAAGAGCAGCGAAGGTGAAGATGAAGCAGACAGAGACAAATAGATCCATGGCTGTGACATAGGAAACTTTTGGCAGTGACTTCCTGGAGATGGTGCTTAGAGTCGTCATGGTAAGCACTGTAGTGATACCTAAATTAGATTGTCACAAAAACAATTCTTGATTGTCAAATATTAAAAGTTTTAAATGTTGATTGTTGAGTGCTGCACATTTATAATAATTAAGAGTTTAGATTTTAAAAAATGCACTGGTCTTAACTGTGATATAAGCAGCATTTTTTGATAATTTTGGCAGAAAATGTTGAATCCAAATTTCCATTACTCAAAGTAAGAAGTTGACAGGAGTTGTCTGACCTTTCGAAAGACTTTATTATGTTGTTATGATATACAGAACAATGAAAATTTGTACTCTTTCTAGTATAGTGCTTGAAATAAGAAAATATAAAACCTAGAGATGTGCGGGCTGGGACTGCATCCTTGTTGATCCAGAAGGAGACCCAGGACAAGACCACAATCATGCTGCATGGAATGTATGTCTGAATTGTGAAGTAGCCCATTCTGCGACTCAGGTCAAAAAAGATCGTCATGATTACATATTCGCCTGAAAATGTAACAAATGCAGTACAAGAATAAATTAAGTTTAGGTGATGATGTTGGACTGTACACTTCTATAATTCAAATTTTAAATTCTGATGATATCAATATAAAACCTGAGGCTGGCTACATGTGAGATAACTTGGACATAATCTCTAACCTGATTGTGTGTGTGCCACATCAGAGGTGTTCCTCAGCCCTACAAAGGCAAACTGATAGAGTCTCCAGTACCGCTGGTCGGCCACTTCCACTGCTCGTCTCTGCCACCGATACATGATCTCATTCTTGGGATAACCATCTGTAGAAACCCCCAACACAGATGAATGACAGATAAATTAGAAGCCTTACTAATACCACTAATATCTAACAGAAAACTTGTATCTGTCATTGAGTGAGCTATGCAACACAGGGAACGGGGAACATTCAAGATATAATTGACCTGCCCAGTCTCATGAAATTTCTTCAAATGAGCAAAATATCTTCCGTTGCAATAACGGTCTATGCATTTCAGTGTGGGGTATTTGCAAGCCAGCTTTGACAGTCCGTCCTGTAACAGTGTGTGTAGATGTGAATTGGTGTTTACTTAGTAAAATACATTGTGAAAATAACTGCTCTATCTGAGGTATACATTAAAGGAGGTAAGAAATTCTATTTGTCATTGATGCATTGTGTGGTGGTTTGTTGAACCCGCAGAAGTTTATACAGATTACTCTTGTAATGATTTAAAAATTGACTATTAAAGTGTCTCATGTTTGCAAGATTGAAAATACTTCTCGGTGAAATATATTTTTGGTTAATAAGTGTCTTCCAAAATGACCTGTATGACCGTTCTAATACTTTTAGGTTATGTTAAATTTTAGGGTATATGCAAGTAAAAACACTTGGTTATACTAAGGGAAAGACAGTGACCATGGCTAAGGTTTGAGATTGACTGATAGTACATTTAAGTCACCTTAAAAAAAAAAATACTATTCTAGAAAAAACGGCCTGGTTGAAAGTCGACTTAGACCTCCTTTGCAATGGTAATCCACTTCAATTACTGCTACAGAGAGAGCATTATTTGCACAAGTGCACAAGAATGTTTGCTTTGTTCTTATGTGCACATATATGTATATATATATATATATATATATATATATATATATATATATATATATAGATAGATAGATAGATAGATAGATAGATAGATAGATAGATAGATAGATAGATAGATAGATAGATAGATAGATAGATAGATAGATAGATAGATAGATAGATATAGTGGTGGAGAAAAGCTTTCGGACACCCCATGCATTTGTCAAATATTGCATTAAGGATCACTCTTAGGTCTTCAAGTGCATTTTATTTTTAAAATCGATTGGTTTCATAGAAACACATAAGAAATTTTGCGTATTGTGGCATTTTGGTACCAGTGATCCACTAATGAAGGTTGTGCTTTTTATTAAAAGACACAATTTTTGTTGCCGTGCTTCATGTCTATATAAAGCACATTTGAAAGTTCTTCAGAGACAAAAATGGCTAAAGCAAGGAACCTAATACAGCAAACATGTATGAAGATACAGATTCCCAGCCAGGAAGGGTACAGCTGCCACCAGATAGCCAGGAAGTGCAGATGCAGTTCTTCAGCAGTTCGATACACTCTGCAAAAATACAGACGAAACAACAGCTTGGAAGACAAACCCAGATCTGCTCATCCAAGGGTTTCTTCAGCAAGAAATGACTGCATCCTGATCCCAAGTACAGGGAAAACCACTGAATGGCATCACAGGACCTTTAGCAGCAGTGGTCAAACCAAACTGGTGTCCAGTGTTCCACCCACACTGTATGTGGTCAATTTTTAGATCATGGCTTACAAGGCTGTCAAGAAGCCCCTGATCAATGAGAGACAGAGGTTAGCCCGGCGTCGTTAGGCCCAAGCACACAAGAACTGGACAGCCAGGAATTGGAAGAAGAATCTGTGGCCAGACGAGTCCAGTTTCCAGCTTTATCTTCCTCCTGCTAATGTGAGGGTATGCAAAATGTCAGGTGAAGCATTATCTCCAGCGTGTACAGTATCTACTGTCAAGCATGGTGGAGTCAGTATCGTGGTTTGGGGATGCATGAGTGCTGCTGGTGTTGGTCATCTCACTGTCTGTGATGGCACGTTGAACTCTGCCCAGTATTGTGCCATTCTCAAAACTCACATGCTCCCTTCTGCACATGCACTGCTCCGTCTAGGTCAAAACTTGATATTTCAAAAAGATAATGGCCTTTGCCACACATCCAGGACCAGTAGAACTTGGCTGCAGGAGCACAGCATCCAGGTCTTAGAGTGGCCAGCTCAACCACCGGACATGAGCCCCATTGAAAATCTATGGTGGATTATCCAAAGGTCTGTTTCAAAACACAAACCAAAGAAAAAGCAATAAAGCAGTAATTCAAGAAGAATGGGACAAGATTACCCCTTAACAGTGTGAAAGGCTCATGGGGAACATGCAAGCCAGGATTAGAGTTTACTGCATGCTAATGGCAGGACTACGAAATATTAATTTGATGATGTGATGGTTTATTTTTTGTTCAATTTTGAAGACATACCCTGTTATTTGTTGACTTTGTTACCGACAATGTTGAAAATTGACATATTAAAACTGTCAAAAATTTTGTTTTGTTAGTTTTTCTTGTAAATGATAAACAAAAAAAAATCTCATTTGCATTTGTTTGTGTCTGTCTAATGCAGCCACAATACTTGAAACACAAAACACGATTTTTCTACAAATATTTCATGATAATATTTTAGACTGTGTAAAATTTTAAGAATGTCCGAAAACTTTTTTCCATCACTGTATATACTACCTGTCAAAAGTTTTCGAATGCCCAAATTTTTCCAATTTTTTATTGAAATTCAAATACTTCAAGTCCAATGAATTGCTTGAAATGGTACAAAGGTAAATGGTGAAATGCCCGAGGTTAGAAAAAAATGTAAGGTTACCCAAAATGGAAAAATAATGTGCATTTCAGAATTATACACAAATGCCTTTTTCATGGAACAAGAAATGGGTTAACAACTTAAAGTTGTTCTGCAGCAATGGATGTTGATCAAGCCTTGAAAGTTGGTGCTACTAAATCCTACAGGTGTCCCAACTTTTTTTTGATTACTTACAACCTCCTCTGTCTGCATAAAAGTAGTGTTGGAACATACCATGGCACCATACCCTCAAGAGCATTATTTGAACAGTATTGTACTGCTGAAAGTAGTATGTTGCTATAAAACAAGGAAAAGGCAATTAATAACACTTAAAACACTTTAAATTTAGGTTTTTCCTACAAAGAAATTGTGAAGAAAGTCAAAGTGTCAGTGAGTAGAGTTTTCTTCACCATCAAAAGGCACTCAGAAACTGGGGGAAACTGACAGGAAGAGGTCTGGAAGACCAAAAGCCACAACAGAATCAGAAGACTAGTTTCTTAGACTCAACAGCTTGCATGATAGGTAGCTCACAGGACACAGCTTCAAGCCAGCTTAATCGAGGTTGTAGTGAGCAAGTCTCAGTTTCAACTGTGAAGGGATGACTTGGAGTGGCAGGTTTGACAGGCTTTGCAGCAAGAAAGCCATTGCTCATATGTCAGAATAAGAAAAAGAGGCTTGCCTGGGCCTTGAAACACCGCCAATGGACTACTGAAGACTGGAAGAAGGTATTATGGACTGAAGAATCAAAATTTGAAATCTTTGGTTCATCACGCAGGATTTGTGTACGCTGTCGAGTAGGTGAAAAGATGGTTCCTCAGTGTGTGACAACCGCTGTCAAACATGGAGGCAGAAGCGTGATGGTCTGGGGTTGTTTTGCTGGATCCAGGGTCAGTGACTTGTATAGAGTGAGAGGAACCCTGAACCAAAACAGCTACCACGGCATTCTGTAGCACCATGCAGTCCCCTCTGGTATGTTCCTAGTTGGTCAGGAGTCCTACAGCAAGACAATGACCCAAAACAGAAGTCCAAGCTATGCCAGAACTACCTTAGGAAAAAACAACAAGAAGGTGAGCTTGAAAACATGGAGTGGCCAGCACAGTTGCAAAGCAACCACACATTTATGGGAACTTCTACAACAGAGTTAGGAAGAACTTTCTAAAGAATATTTGACTTCCATTGTGGAGAGAATGCCACAAGTGTATTCAGCTGTTATATCTGCCAAAGCTGGCTAGGTTGATGACTCAAACGTTTAGAATACATTTTGGTTTCTAAATTGATTTTGCTTTTAACGTCATTTGTTTGTTTGTTATATGCTTTCATTAACATGCATCATTTCCTATAAAAAAAAATAAAGGAAAAATTGGGGTGTTCTAAAACTTTTGACCGGTTTTGTGTGTGTGTGTGTGTGTATATATATATATATATATATATATATATATATATATATATATATATATATATATATCCACAGATGTGTGGTCATTTGACGTCATTTAGTGTGACTGTACTGTTTCTGACATTTTTCTCAAGTGCATGACATGGTCTCTGTATTTTCCTCTTGTATGTGGAAATCACAATGCAGGAGAAAAATGAAGGATGACACAGACAGCATGAATCAGACTAGGGATGGGTGCTTAATTCATTAAGCCTGTCAAAGAAAATGAGACTGTGGGACTCCTCTCTCTGCTAGTGGAGCAGATGATAGATTGGTACTGGAAAAGAGAGAGCAGCCACAAGCAGATGGGCTTTTTTGGCAGAAAGAAAGAATAAGGGCTTAGCCACCATGCCAGCCTGCACAAAAGCATCTCTTTCTGGCTATATTACAGAAGTTAAAGTCAAGATGACGGGTTCAAAAAAGAGAGGGAAATACAATTGACCACCTACAGCTTGAAAACTCCAGAGGACACGAATGCTCATCCATTGGAAAGTTATGCAGCTTAAGGTAACACTCCGCATTAATAGTCAACCTGACAAAAACAGAATGATGACAATAAAAAAATCAAGTCTCAGCATTGTTTTTTTTCCTCCCACTTATGACTAAACATAGAAAGGGTACTTCATGTTCTCTCTGTAATTACACTGCTGGATACAGAAGAAGTAATGACCAAGCCACAAAATTGCACATTGCACACAGTAAATCTGTACAAACAGCAAATATATTCAAGGCATTGATACTTCAAAATTAAAAATGCCCTACTTAAAAGATTTGCAAACTGACTGCACAATTGTCCCACCTCAGTGTGTACATGACTCTCCCATTGCTCCATAGCCTCAGAAGGCGGTTGGGAGTGGTGATCCAATGGGCGTCAGACTTTCGGGAATTCCTGAAGAATGTGTCGGGAATCCAGATTTTGCCTACCATGTTACTGTTAAGCATGAGCAACTTCATTGAGCTGTTGAACTTTAGTCGACTATCATACCATGTTTGAGCAAAGAAGATGTCAATCGTGTATTCCTGCAACAGAGTTAGGAAATCCATGCAAATAAAGTGAATTTTTAAAAAGACCAATTTTATTTTTTTATTTTGTAAACTATTTGATGGACCTTTCGCAACTGTAAGATTTCCAAAGGTCTTTGAAAGAATTAACTTGAAAAGATTCTGGCTCAGTACCATTAAATTTGGTACAGATATTCATGGACCCCAGAGAATGTATCTTAACTTAAACATTGTAAAAGCACACACTGTAGAGACACTTGCTGGTTATATAGCATTATGATAGGTTTAAGACTCCATGTATTAACTATTAAATCAGCAAAGAAAAAAACAGTGATAAATCAGAAGAAACAGTCTCACCATGTTGATAGGGTCCACTGGTCCAATGCTGTTGACATACACAGCTGTTTCAATCACTGTTGGCCTCACTGTAAAATAGCAGAAAACATACATAGCATCTACTAACATTGTACACCTTTGTTAGTTACTGTCCAAAAATAATATCCTATCAATCTAAATCAAAAAATGAAACACAACAAAAAAACAATGGGAACACCAGCTGGAATGAATAGCATCCTTTTTGAATTGTTGAGAGAATGGTAGATACCTGGAATACAATTGTGTTCAAATGTTTACATTCATTGTAAAGATCATGCATATCATGGCAGTCTTGAGTTTCCAAGTGACTGCTACTCTCCTATAAATACACAAATCTTTGTGACAAAAAACAATCATGCATTTTGGTTCTTAGATGTATTATAGGTCTTTTTTAAATTATGACAATATCTCATGGGTCAAAAACCAGCAGCTTTATCAGTTTTGGTAATGTACAAAGTTGTGTAAATTAAATATTGTTCATGGCATGACCTCTTGCCTTCTTGACCCTCTTGTGAGAGATCACAATTGACTACAGCTGCTAAATTCATTGAGACATTTTAAATAGCACCCATTTCATAAAGTAATTAAACTCTGCCACAAACACTACAATGGGAAAGTCTACGGTGTCACAGTCACAGCCTCTGGCTGTGGCTAGTGGCAGTGCTCCTCCCTCCCTTGGGCCTGGTCTCTTTCTTTCTCTCCTAGGTGTTCAGTGGTGGAGCTGAGTGGCGGCAGGTGTGACGACTTGTAATCAGCAAGATGAAGTGCAGGTGGAAGTCATACAATCATCTGCTTCAGGCTCCCTATAAGATGAGACGCCAGTCTTCATTTGGAGCCGGACTGTTGAATTCCATCCTCAGTTAGTGCTTCGCACTTTTCAGTCTGTGCTGCTTATTCTCGAGCTATTTGTAATCCTGTTTTTCTCTATTTAGTATGGACTCCTGCCTCCTCGTGTCCCTGGCCCTTCAGCATTTACACCGTCTGCAGTGAGTCACCTTACCTTGATTCTCTGGATCCTGGTTTCTGACCGCACACCTGCCGCTGCCACAGGAACACCAGTCACTCCATCTGGAACGCCATACTCGCCTTGCCTGAAGCCAGTTACCGGTCATCCTCAAGCCTGGCAAGCCAGCCACACCACCGCGGGCTGAGTTACATCAAGGAGGAGATCCGTTTCTCTCTGGACTGCCTGATTCTGGCTTCTAGCTTGGACTCTGTTCACTTAGAACATTCAGTTAAGTTCTCCAGCCTTGCATTATCAGATTGGTAGACCAGGCCTAGTAGTTTTGATCTGAGAATTTTGTATTAACTTGATTCTGGGATTATTGCTATTTCTAGTGGTTTATGTCTTTTGCTAGAAATTAGTTTCTTCTTGTCCTTAGGAGATTTTGGTAGTCAGGATTACTTAAGCCGAGAAATTGTGAATAACTAGTTTGGTGTTTCTTTTCTGTTGAACTCCTGCCTTGGTTATACCAACTGTGGGGTTTCTGTTTCTTGAGTTTTCTAGTTCCTGTAGTTGGTCTGCCTTACCTCTAGAGGGGTTCTAGTTCTGTCTCCTTTGCAAATACACTTTAGTTAACTTCTGGTTTCAGGGTTCCGGTTTTCTGATATTAGTTTTCGTATATCTTTTGGTGTTGTAAATAAATACTTTCAAACTGCTTTTGTTTCCTGACTCTTATTTCCTGCACTTGAGCCTCTGCACCCATCGTAACATACGGCGCTGAGTACAGATCCCAGGAAGCAAATCGTTGACTTGAACAAGTCAAGAAAGTCACTTGGGACAAGTTTAAACAAGTCCAAGATGCCAAAATAAACTGTAAAAACAACTACTTGTTGCGTTACTGTCATGATCAGGAAGAAAATGCTATCACCCGCTGTGGAGAAAAAAATCTCCGAGGTCAAAATATGCACACAGTAACTTGAATTATCAGTTTTGGTAGTGTAGAAAGCGGTCTTCATCAAATTTTCTTCATGGCATGGCCTCTTGACTTTGTGGGAGTGATTACGATTGACTGCTGCTGACTCCTTCCTAGTTAATGTAATTAGGGCCCATTTGATACATTCATTGGACTCTGCCACAAAGACAACAGTGGTAAAGTCTAAGGAGCTCAGCAAAGCTTGGGGGGAAAAAGTCTGGAGAAAAAAAAAATCACTGACTTGAGCAAGTCCAGAAAGTTACTTGGACCCATTTCAAAGCAGCTACAGAAAGTCAATTGTTTGCACAAAGTCAACTGTGCAAACAATTGTTTGTAAGTATAAAGTGCTTGTAACAGTGTAAAATACAAGCTATCACCTATTGCTGAGACAATTGGTCTCAATGGTCATAGAAAATGCAGGTCAATTCACTGTTAGTGTCCACAGTTAGCTGTGTTTTACATCACCATGGGCTGAGAGATTGCTGTGCAAGAAAGAAGCCCTTTCTCCCACAAGGGCACCTTAAAGTTTGGCGTGTGAAGTTTGCTGCTGATCAGATGGACAAAGAAAAGCCTTTCTGGAAGAAATCTATGGCCAGAACAATAATTGACCTATTTGTCTACAATGACTAGCAATATGTTTGAAGGAGAGAAACTAAGGCCTTTAACTGCAAGAACATCAAACTTACCATCAAGCATGGTGGTGGTTCTACTCTGGGGCTGTTTTGCTGCCAGTGGAACTGATGCTTTACATAAAGTAAGTTGAATAATGAAAAAAAGCTAGATGACTCTTCATACATTCTTCTTCTGCATTCTTTAGGAAAACCTAAAATCATCAGCCAGAAGATTGGGTCTTGGGTCAACTGGATGTTTTAACAAGACAATGGCTCAAAACACACATCAAAAGTGAAGTAAAGGTTAAAACTGGTTAAGGTAATTAAGGTTTTACACTGGCCACTTTGAAAGTCCTGACTTAAACCCCATCAAGAATCTGTGGACAGTGCTAGAGTCTGTGTCAAAAACCCAACAAATTTAGTTTGACTGCACAAGTTCTGCCAAGAAGAGTGATCAGAGATACAACCAAAAGCTTGTGAACAGCTATCAAAAGTTCCTAATTGAGACGAAAATGTCCATCCAAATATTTTAATTGCTGTATGTATATCTGTGACCCAGCAGATTTTGGCAAATTTGCAGAAGACCTTTAATAAATCTATGAAAACCAAAATGCATGATTGTTTTTTATGACAAAAATGCATGTGTTTCAATCATCCCATCATAGAAAATTAGGATTTGTTAAAGTCACTGAATACTGAAGACTGCAATGATATACATAGTCTCTACAAGAGTGTGTAAACATTTGTTCACAACTGTCAAAAACTCTGGGCTTAGATGATTACATGCATGCATTCATTGCAGTGTTACATGTTCTCCAATGTTGGTGCCAAATCGTGGCACTTTGACTAAGTTAAGTCTAACTCTGGGATCAGTGTCAAGTCCGATTCATGGTTTCAACATCCCAGTGTGCTGACAGCTCTATTAACAATGAATTATGAAAGGTGTGAATGACAATCTCCTCTGAACAAACACTTGGTTTTCTGGCACATGTGCAGTCAACATGTTTACAGTGCGTACAGTCCCCACAGTCAGAAATTTTGGGCTCAGAGACAGACAGACAGACAGACAGACAGACAGACAGACAGACAGACAGACAGACAGACAGTCTATGTGGTCCCTAATTTGTGTGGATGACAAAATATATGTTACCTGCAGCAATGTGTGTCCATTCTGTATGCTACAAAAGCTATAGTGCATATGTTCAACAGTAATGTGAATGTGTGGAATATGTAAATGCAACATACTGCAAATGTATGGTACAGTCCTGCCAGCTGACTCCGGCAGATGAGAGAATTCGTATAATAACAATATATCTATGGTGTCTATAAAGTGTCTTTGTGCGCATCTGCAGAAAATTATACTCAATCACAAAGCATTTAAATTAGAAAGTTTAAAATAAAAAAATGGATGACTAAACTGGAACTGAATCTGAAGGGACGACAGTGGATGGAAATGAACGAAATTTACCCTGATGGAAAGTGAACTGAAATTTGACTAAGGATTTGGACTTGGATTACTGGCATGATTTTGGACTCAGGATTGAAAGTGTTGAGCTTAAGGATGAATGATCTCCAGGCCCATGTGGTAAGAAGTTGAAATGAATTATCTGTCATCCTGTACTGAGACGATGATTGCAGACCTAATATCTGGATATCTGCATGTGTACATATAGAGAAAATGAGTCCATGAGTGTCTGACCTTTGATTTAGGATTATCCAATACATTCTTATTTTATGTTAACTGAATACCTTAACAGAAATTAAAATGGAAATGAAATTATTCCATCTTTGTGTTTCTGAAAGAGCATTACAGTTTTGTTGTAAATTAGAAAACTTAAAAATTCTTCATTATTGTACAGTCTGTCTTGCTGGTTCTGTTATTTCAGGTATGTCTATGGATACAGGAAAATTAAAGGAGAATAAAATAGGCTATTAACCAAGTTGACCAATATAAACTTATAACGGAGTTTGGCATATTCTCAAGGGACGGAGAAGGACACAATGTCTGTGACAGTGCTAAGTGTTCCTAACTTTATGTTAATGTGTGTTTGTTGTAAGGGTATGTGTATGTTATGTTGCTCCAAATTTGAATCTATCAAAATGAGGTGTTCTGAAATGTATATTTTGTTTGATGTTACATAATTTAGCTAAGAAAGGCCTAAAAATGAAAATTGTAGAATTGTAGAACTATGGCTCCTCATGCAGATACAAATTCTACAGCTGTGCCTCCATTTTCTATCACAATAGTCAGCATGTTAATCTCACCATGGCAAAGCTCATCAGCTTTTTCCAAGAAGCCATCATTAACAGTGCTACCCCCAACACTCTGTCCTTCTACTGTTCCAACTAGTGCTTCTTTCACTCCCTCCATTATAGATTCCATCTCTCCTTGTATTTTTTTTTTTTTTTTTTTTTTTTTTTTTTTTACCATAGCTACATTATTTAGCATCATCTCATTTGTCTACCTCCATCTGGGACTTACTATTAACAAATACTTGAGCTTCATCATTTTTTTCTTTTGGCTTAATCATCATAGGTTCCTTGTGTTTCCCTTCCATACTCACCTAGCTGACATCACTGATACAAAGCCTCTAGTGCCAGTGACCAACTCTATCACTCCTGTCCTACTCCAGGTGTGTTCCAATCTCTTACTGCATCACCTAGCCTGCACTCTTGACTCCACATTTCAACTGACCTTCTCCAATTTCCTGTGGCGCACAGAGTTCACTTAGTTCAAACTGCACAGCCATCCTACAGAATCCAACCTTCCTCCATCTCCAAAGACTGCCAATAGCAACCAAACCTGCAATCCAGTGCCCCTTATGTACTTGAGACTAGACTCAGATTAAACCCCCTGGGAACCTCTAGCATACCATATACAAACCAGAAAGTCTCAAAATAATTTCCCCTTCTGTTCATAACCAAGACTGGTGAGGTCGCAACCTGATCCTGGTTCCTCTCCCACTTCAAGCAAGCCTATTGAACATTGCAAGCATATCAGCTTTCAAAGCCTTCTCCCAGAGAAATCTGACAAAAATGTAAGAAGAATAAAGCAGACATAAACAACAACAAAGAAGAACTACAGAGTGCAGATGCTAATGGTAATGGAAAAGACGGTGCACGGCCGAAAGGCAGTGAAAAAGTAAAGGTGAGTATGAAGAAAATCCTACAGAAGATTCTTGATTTCAGAAAAAGAACAGCTGTCAGCTTGGTGACATTAAAGACAAGCTTAACAGGACAAAGCAGAGAATTGGAGAAGCAAGGTGGTACAGCAGATTTGGTTATTTGATAAAAGTCCCAACTTAACGTGAAAGCAAGCTAGTCCATCAAGAGGAAAGATCAAACAGAGAAAACATCAAAATTCATAATGGAACTAAGCATGACGAAAGTGGCTACAGATTTACAAAATTGTTGGCATGGAAATAAAATAAACAGCAGGTGACAGATTAAAGCACGATTGTGCTGGTGTACAATTGCACAATGGAAAGACAGAGAATGTAAAATAATAATATTGGAAGTTCATATACAGGCTATATTACCCATTAAGAACCTGGAAATGTACATGAATAAGTTGGACAATCCATGGGTAAAATCAGTTTTGAGGTACAGATAACCTTAATAAAGATATATGAATTGGGTGAAGATATTAAAATACTAAGTTGGTGTGCATATGACTCAGATTTCACCCCACATAAGTTGGATGCAAGATTCAAATTTTGGCTAGAAAAGGGAATAACATGTCTTTGTGGGATAATACAGAAAGATAAAATCATGTCCTTTACAACCCTTAGGAAACTGTCTTGTTAGACAAGCAAAAAACACTGCAAAAAGGAGGAATCATATTAGGGAGTGGCAAGATGTACATCTGTCTCAGTGGAATTTCACAAAATCTCATGCATGAAAAGCAGTGTTTCCTCTACATTCATGTAGATGTGGCGGACCGCCATTCCTACATCCTAGCAGCCGCTCCATCAAATTTCTTTTTTTTTTTTTTAAACTGTTGCAAATACACCATCGCCACATGTCTCCACCTTCACAGCAGAGTCCAGCACTGTGTCGGGTACTCGCGAGTACTAAGGTAAACTACAAATTTGATCAGTATCTACTCTTTGATACGTCGAGTTAATACAACATTAATTAACTCGCGAGAGCGCGGCCTGGAAAATGACATCACATCAAGCATCCAGGCACCAGGTCAGACAGTCAGAGGAGTTTCGTCTTGGAAAATAGGGCAGCGACTTATGGGAGAAAAGTTATTAGCTTAAGATAACTCATAATAGATTCTTCAAGTTAAATAGACATTTGAAAAATATTGATGTCCAGCTAACGTTATGTCACATATCGGTAGCTTCAGTTAATTTTGCCTGGTGTCAACTCAGTGTCGCTAATTGATAGCATTAAGTTAATATCTACACGCCATGATGTAACTGCTGACTGCATTTTCAGATGAGCTTGTTCAAATAGTTTTATTTATTTTATTTTTTATTTTTACATTCAGCCATTAAAAAGCTATTTTCAACTGGCCATTCAATAAATAAGTTGTAAAAGTAAAATCTGCAGTCAAATGTCATTTGTTTACGCTGCCACAGCTGAAAAAAATCGTAGAGGAAGCACTGAAAAGTATTCTATTGAAAGACTGGATCACATTTTTTTTAAAATTCCTCTCTTGATGAAAGCACGTTATAATAGTGAAAATTGTCAGTGTTGGATGAATTGTGTATATATAGCCGCAGACCACTACCACGTTTCTTGGGATTGCAAGACATACAGAGCTACTGGAGGATACATGTGGCAATTCAGACCATTCTGAAGACCTATACACCACTAGATTTTAAAGTTATGTCCTTAAGGTGTACCTCTCCAGAAGCAAAAAGTATTGACAAATGCTGAATAGGTATTTAATTGACAGCGGGAAAAAAGGCTCTGACTAAAAGGTGGTTGACTCCAGCTAGGTCAATTAAAAAAATTGGATTGACATAACAATAGAGATTTACAGGATGGAAAAGATTTCTTTTTCATTAAATCTAAAAATGGATGTTTTTACACGACATCAGGAAAACTGGGCACAATATGTCAAAACAATTAGATCAGATTTTGTTATTTTAATGAACTGAAGGAATGTTTACAGTCCCACTTTTAAAAAACTACTCCACTTTTGCGCTCCCTTTAAGGTGTGAGCACTTTAACTGTAACACTACTTTGGTCCAAGTTTTTCACTTCCATATATAGGGTGATCCTCTCTCTGGATGTATACAGTTATGTTCCTTTCTCCCCTTGCTATTTTTTGAAAGGGGGATGAAAAATTTGATTCATAATTTTAAAATGAAATATGATTGTGAGAATGCACCCTTGGTACAAGATAGCTTTTTATTTATCTTATTTTATACTCTTTTTTTAAGCATGAATCTGACTGTAGCATATTTTATTTTTGTACTCCCTATATGTCACTTAGTTTCACAGTGAAATGTGACAACATTAGTGCAATAAAAACTTGAATGGAAAAAAAAAGATGAATTTGACTTGCCTCCAATGTCAGGCCGTAGTTTGTTGTCGTAGCCCTGCAGCAGTTTATTTAGAATCAAAGTGACATCACTCTCATAGACCTTGGGTGATAAGACCCAGGTCTTATTGATGGGTACATCTTCATAGTCCTCTTCTTCCTGTTTACTGGGCCCAAATGCTGAACTGTGGAGTAGAAATAACATTGTTGAACACAGGTATACAATATTTGCATATAATTCAATGAATGTCTGTGAATACCAGGCAAAATGTTGTATATTAACAGAGTTGATAAAAATCCAGCCAGCAAAAAGCTGAAATGTTAAAAAGAAAAACTAGGTCTGGGCAATAAAACTATAGCAATATGTACTAGCAAGACACACTTCATCAATAGCAATAATAAAACTGTTTGATAGAATGTTTGATCATTTCACTTAAATACTTTAAATTCACACTGCCACGAAAACACATAATAAAAATTATAAATTCCATTGCATTAACAAATTCCAAGTCTGCTTCCTCCCTGGCTCAAAAACAGCTTATTACACATTGAGAATGGAAGCCCCTCAATCTGTGTCAGTCTCCCTGTGACTTCCAAACAGGTCTCCCCAGGCATGCTAGTATGTGACTGCTGGAGCCTTATTGTTTTGTTTCTTCAGACTTCTAAAAGACCACATTTCTTAATTTTCCCATTCACCTTAAATTTTTCATATTAGGCATATAAAGCAAATGTGTTTAAACAAAAGTGATACTATTGCATGGAATTAACCTAGCATTTGAAACAGAAGCACAATAAAGTTTTTGTTTTTAAAAGGATAACATATTACTTTGAAAATTAGCAAAACCTTTATCTGACAGTGTTGACAAACCACTGATAAGAGTGGAAATAGATGAAGTATACGTGCATTTTTTTCTCCAAAGAACTAGGAAGATCATAACAGATGAATATATCTAAATTACACCATATTTAAAGATATTTATTGTCTGAGGCAATCTAGCCAGGTGAGAGGGAACAAGGTGGGATGTTTTGATATTTTGAACCCTCTTAACTGTATTTATGTTAGGTGTGAATTAAATAAAAACTCAATTTTTACTTGCTGGGTTCAATCAAGAATTCTATAATTCCATGCATTGAATATCATAGTATACATTAAAGTATATCTTAAGCATAGTTTTGAAACCACATCATACTGCTATTTGTATAAATCAGCCACAATATATATGATTTATGTATGTATGCATGATATCTGATGGAGTTGACAACACTCAACATTATTTTAATCTCATCCTTTCATTGTACAACACAGCCATGTAATTCCTTTGTTGTTTGCTACTTCTACAACCTAAATGAAAATGTCAAATTTTATTCCATAATTATTAACTAAGATATGATATAATAATGTAAAGACAATGCTGACTTGTACAAAACTGTCACTGCAGTGCTTTCAACACTGCTGGTTATAATTTTTAAAAAAAATCACGAACCTGCCAGACAATGTTGAATCCTCCTTGAACATGGAGTGGAAAAGGGGATATCAGAGTCATGGCTTAGTACAATATTTTCTGATTAATTCAAGATTTGTGTAAAATCTTATTTAGTTTCTATTTCTATGCAGGACATGTTTTCTCTCTTATGTTAAGATTCAGTGTATTAGAAATCATTCATATACCAGAAACAAATTTGCAAAGCATATTTTTACAGGGGCTGCACAGTGGCATAGTGGTTAGCACTTTCGCCTTGCAGCGAGATTATCCCCGGTTCGCGTCCCGGCCTTCCTGGGATTTTTCTGCATGGAGTTTGCATGTTCTCCCTGTGCATGCATGGGTTCTCTCCGGGTACTCCGGCTTCCTCCCACAATCCAAAAATATGCTGAGGTTAACTGATTATTCTAAATTGTCTGTGAGTGCGAGTGTTATTGTTCGTTTGTATATGTAGCCCTGCGACAGACTGGCGACCTGTCCAGGTTGTCCCCTGGCTTGGGGTGCCAAGCCAGCTGGGAGAGGCTCCAGCTCCTGCGACCCTAATGAGGATTGAGCAGTGTATAGATAATGGATGGATGGATGGATGGATGGATATTTTTACAGTGACATGCATTACACAGATCACCTCCTGCTGAAAATGACATCGACAGGCATTCACGTATACACACTAATGTAGCTTTCATGAACACTTAATACATACAACCACACACGCACATCATATTTAATTTACGAAGGCAGACTTGACAGTAAAATGACAGAAGCATAACCAGTTGGCACAATTCAGGAAGACAGCAATAACACTTTGTAAATGTATTAGATTTACAGGACAGTGTAAAGTTCTGGTGCACTGTGATCAGTAATGAAAGTCTCAATGAATGATCCCAGCATCTGTATTAAACAAAAAGCACATGCAACAAAATACCACCTTTGTACTCCAAAAGAAACAGACCGCCTTGCTCAGTGTCACTCTTAAAGCAAGATACCTTAAATTCAAATCCTTTGATCACTGGCAATAGGTCAGAACTTAAATTCCTATTTGTATGACTATTTTTAAATTGGCTTGGTCAAGGCAAACTGTGCAAGGTAGTTCATATGTCCTTCTCCCCTAACCCCACACTCCAGAGGAATATCAAGATGTTTGCTAGCTGGATGGTACATCTAATCTCATCCCCAGTACCCCAATTAGATGTCCATGGAACATCTCGACAGGCACATGTACTTAAGGCATTTCTCCTAAAAAAAAAAAGCATATCCAATTCATTTTAAAAATAGATGTCTTGATGTTGTCATAAAGCAGCACCATCGCAGACTGGGCAGTGCACACACACCTGCAGACACAAACCACACACTCATTAATGCAAAGCAGTTTGTAAACATTACACAGTCTCTCCAGGATTTTGTGGGCGTTTTTCGAGATTGTTGTGGTCGAAAATGCCTGAATTCACAGCAGCTTTTGTAAAAAAAACTACGATGTAAGTTATGATCTTTTAAGCATATTTATTGTGATCAAATTGTGGGAGACAGTGACAATTGCTACAAGGTTGCATTTTTTCAGCTTTTAGAACATGTTTCATAAATGTAATTGACAATATTTATTCCGAAATTAATTATTTAAAGCCCAAACCATTTACACAAAAGCTGGCATACCATGGTGGGAAATTAGCAGCAGCCAGATACTGGTTAAACATGAAGTGGTTGGTAGATAAAAGGCACAAAGTGATGATTTATTATTGAATGTATCATATTTGGACATATCTGTCAGTGCCTTAAAAAGTTAATTTCACATCCTGGTACACATGTATTCAAACACGCTCACGGCTTGTCACATCAATTAACAAGAAAACCACTCAGAGAGCACAGTACTCCGCCAAGACTGTTCATTCCCTGACCTTGCGCTGAACATTAGCATGTATTATGCGCGTGTACGTTATGTATGAATACTGAATCGCATGACCTAAATATGTAGCGGGCGGCGGGAATTGATGGGACTCACAATTTAATCAATTGTTCTTTGTATCATTTCCAATACGTCCACAGCTGTGGATTTGTAGTAGGATCGCAATCATATGGCCATCAGCAGGCCGCTGAGATAGTGTTCACTTGTCATGGTTACCGTACCACTATCAGAAATATTTAACAAATTTGTGGATCCAGACTATAGGCAGCATCACTGCCAAAATCTAGTCACTTGGTCCTTGTGTCATTTCTGACCTTCCCTGAAAACTTCATCCAAATCTATTTGTCCGTTTTTAAGTAATGTTGCTAACAGAGGAAGGATTCACATATGCCGATTGTCACATAATTCTGATGTGTTCCTTTGAGGAGTAATTAATCTAAATCACCTTCACTCTTTCCGCACGCAACAGATCTGGATGCAACAACTTCCATCACGGTGATTTGTCTGGTCTGTGACCCAGCCAGCGGATCTGTCTTCTAATATGTTTCATGGTAGAGAAGTGTTTGTCAAACGGTGATTTTTTATTTTTTATTTTTTTTGAAGAACATCAGGGCATTAATTGTCTTTCACGGTCTTCAGCAGTAATTTTTGTTGGTTTGTTTGTTTGGTTTGTTTGTTGGAGAGACATTAGAATCGGACATGTCTGCATCTTCACACCATAAACAAAGAAGTGAATTCGGTGATGTACGTGCATTACGTTTGCGCTGGGGAGTGCTATGACTGGTGGAACTCATGGGAGGCTGGCCTAAATTGCGGGAAAGTTGCGGTGATTGGACAAAATTGCAAGGTCGCACAGAATTCGCATGAATTGGTGCGATCACAACATCGCAAATTCCTGGAGGGACTGATTACAAAAGGAGCTCTTTCCATGACTGGTAGCGGTGTAACTAAAAGAGTAGTTCTATTTTCTTTTACACATACATTCATGCAAACATTACATTTGCTTTCCATTTGTTGGAAGGAGTTGTATATTGGCTCTAACACAACCAGACGAGTGGGCCTGGTATGCCACCAGCTTGCTAGTCTCCCGTCAGTTCCAGCTCATGCATCAGCTAGTTACTAAGCTACTAGCGATGAGCTGGACCCAGTTACTGAGCAACTTAGCTACCTGCAGTATCTGCTAGTCTACAGCCAGTCCATTGACCAGTCAGTTGTCACTGAACTACCCTGGGCCAGTCGACGCCTCCTCAATTCCTGAGTCAACCAATGCCAGGAAGTTGGTCATTTTAAGATCATTAAGTAAAAATTTTAGTCTGGAAACCAGTGTTAGAATATATATTCTGTTGTACTGTTGGTCATTTTGTCTTGGTAAAAATGTTTTTTTGTGTAGTTTTTTGTCTGACTTATGTCAGGTCAACTAGAAGAAGCTGAAACATCAAAGAAAGAAGTAGCATTCTACTGGGGTAGAACCAATCTGCGGCTGCAGGTTTGCTACCTGCGGCATAAAAGGGGACACGCAGCACTGAAGGGGAACTGAGAAGGAATGACCTTGCTCAAACAAAGTGGCCGTGAGCTTCTGTTGGGAAAAGCATGAAGATCTGCGGCAAACTGTGCAGGACTGCTTTCATCTACAAAAACCCGGGTAGCAGCCGGTAAGAGCAGAATTATGAAGAATCTAAGAGACTGTTTAACCTGCTGATGTGTGCCGCTGCAGTATGTGTTTGCGTGAGCATTAGCCATGGAGATCGGGATCAGCCATGATCGGCTTGCTGTTAACTTTCTTATGTCTGTATGCCAATAACTGCCGTGTGTTTGTAATTGCTCAATTGAAAATAAGATTGCAGGGAGACGATGATGTTAATTAGAGATATTCCAGCTAAGGTTACAAGATCAGTTAATTCATTCTGGTTGTAATGGTGGGTTTATACTATGCACTTTATTAATTAATTAATTAATTAATTAATTAATTAATTAATTGAATCTGGAAATATGAATTAAAAAGTATAAAAATTGTTTAAAAATCTGATAAAAACGTTGAGTAAATATGTTAAAATGTGATTAAAATTAACTCTTTAAAATGTATTTTAAAGAGTTAATTTACATTTAACTCTTTAAAAGTTAAATGCCACACATGAATTTACCTGTAGGTAAATTCATGTGTGGTATAGGATTGGTTTGAAGATTGGTCATGCCATGGTTTGTTGCTTCGGTTTATTTGATGCTGAGGTGGACAAACGTAAATTGAGTGGAGTAGCATTCGCCAGTGAGGTGAAATTGTACATAAGGAATGGTTGTTACTATTTTGCTGAATGCAGTAATGAGAACATTGTTCGTTTGTGTTTGTTTAGAGGTTTTTCACCTTACCCTATCAACTAAACGTACCAACCTAACACATCAATTTATGGAAGTTGCCATCTTTGTATCCCATAACTTTGATACCACTGCAAAATAATAGAAGAAAAAAATAAAGCAGCTGTCTGATTCATGAGTGGAGTCCAGCTCAAAACCTGGGTAGATGAAACATCCTTTTCAAGTGGGGAAACTGCACACAAACCCTCAAAAGTCATCAATGATAATCACCCGTCATTGAAAGTGGGGAGAACATTTGACAATTTTTTTGTTCTGGTTGATCAAGTTGTATTGCATGTCATGTGACTCATGGCATGGACGTGAGGTACAGCGCGGGAGAGAGAGAGATCGGGTGGGTTAAGTGGCCAATTCTACAACCCGTCGGCTTTTATTTGTTTTCTGTTGGTCATCCAGGTGAACACAGTAAATATTAATTTTAATAAGTTTTCAGAGAATTTAATATTTTGTTTAGAGAGAAGTGAGAGACAGGTATTAGGTTTATTGTCATTTCATGATTCAAATGTAAAATTGTCATGTTTGTGTTTGTAGTTTTCACGGTGTACCATCAAATGATATAGTTCTGTGAAGATTAAACCTCTTTGTGGGCATCAGTGCGAAGCGTGGACTCTTTCAATGCACCAGTAGTTACAGCACTTGTGCTTTAATAAGAAAAATGAGTGCTCAGTGAAGAGACCCACCTGACAAGTGAGCTCCAGGTAGTGACAACACTCATTCTACCTACTCAATTTAGGCTCCCAACTGACATTATTTCTCCTCATCCAGATGCACTGACAGTCTCGACTGCTTCATCTGACATTTCCTTTACCGTCTTTCAAAATCCTGTCCACATAGTCCCAATTCTCCCAGTATTAGAGATAGTGGAATGTGCTACAAACCCTCCTCATCCTACTTCTACTTCTACTTCTGGACAAACCCTGATGCTAAGCTTTTCAACATCTGGTTATATCATCATTGGGACAGACTAACCTCACAACCTGACAGAATAAGCCTTAAGGCCTTAAGGTTGCTGTCCCTGTACACATCGGGCACGATGGGTTCCCCCTACCCAAAGTTTCAGGTTTTGGGATGACGGAAGCACATCGTAAGTTGCACATAGCAGGAATCTAATGCAGTTATCCTTCATGCACTACAGCTCCCTCGAGCTAAGCTTCCTCTTTTCTACACTCTCCCAATTTAACCATTGTCCCTGCTTGACCTGAGCCACTGCCTTTCTACACCTAACAACTTCCTCTTGCGGACATATCTGCTCCACTACCAGCTTCCTTCTGTCTTTAGGACCTGCCTTGTTTCACACTGGCCTGGCTGACGTAAGCCCCAAGCCTCTGCAGCCCTCCTGCACATTCCTTACAGTCTTTAAGTGCCTAAGAGCTGCTTTTGCTTCCTGTACTCCTGGATTTCATATCATAAATCTAGTTGCATTTGGAACCAACTTACCAACTACTGCATCTTTGCTCCCAGATAGCAACATCTCTGTCCTTACCTTTGTATAATTGAACTCTTCTGTTAAACTGGATATTGGTAGCTGGAGTATGCCCTTTCCATACAATGCCACAATATTAAGACACAAAGGAACTCCGAACCATCTTCTAATGTATAAATTCAACAACCTCTCCACCTTTAAAAATTGGACAACTGAACTTCATAAACTGACAGTGGCCACATCAGCCAATAGGTAACAGACCAAACTGCAGACACCATAGGATATCTATCTATCTATCTATCTTTTTGCACTCAAGACTCATTTATTCCCTATTCTTTTGAAATACATAATTTGCATGTACAAACAGTGATTTGTACAATTGCTTAAGGTCTCATCCAGTCAATTTATTCCATATAATAATTCTCCACTTTTAACCTTTTTTTTTTTAAAAACTACATTAGCTAAACTATAGTTCATTCTACTTTCCCTATTTAATAAATTGAGGATGTGTGGATATGCAAGTATGGCTAATTTCAAAAGTTCAAAACACTTTTAACACAAGAAAGGTTGGGTCAATGGATTCATGCTGAAGCCAGACTTGTAAGCCAGCGGAGTTACATGACGATCGGCATACATTTGTCCTTCCATCTGTCTGTCTTACTCAAAATTTGGATGAAATTTTCAAGGAAGGTCAGAAGTGACACATGGACCACCTCATTAGATTTTGGCAGAGACGCAGCTTATAGTCTGGTTCCACGGATTTGTTAAAGATTTCTGTATCATTGTGAGAAAGCGGCACGGCGTAACTAACTGACAGCAAGTGAACGCTACGTCAGCTCCCTGCTGACGATCACGATTGCAGTCCTACTACAAATCGACCACCGTGGATTTATCAGGACTTCTCTGTCAGAGATTATACAGCAACTGAGCAGCCTTGGCAGAGTACTGTGCTCTCTGAGTGCTTTTCTTGTTTGTTTTTTTTTGTTCTGTTCAGCTGTGTTTTGTTTTTTATTAACTTTTATGGTTGTTATATCTGTAACAGATTACTTTTAGAAACTCTGAGTGGCATACAGTCTGGATCCATGGATTTGTTAAAGATTGCCGTATCATTGCGAGATAGCGGCATGGCGTCACTGTAACTACGACAACAATTGGACACTATGCCAGCTGCCTGCTGACAATCACGATTGCAGTCCTACTACAAATTGACCACCATGGATTTATCAGGACTTCTCTTTCGGAGATTATACAGCAACTGAGCAGCCTTGGCAGAGTACTGTGCTCTCTGAGTGCTTTTCTTGTTTGTTTTTTTTAATTTTATTCTGTTCAACTGTGTTTTGGGTTTTTTTACTTTCATGGTTGTTATGTATGTAACAGATTACTTTGAGAAACTTTGAGTGGCATACAGTCTGGATCCATGGATTTGTTAAAGATTGCCATATCATTGCGAGATAGCGGCATGTCATCACTGCAACTATGACAACAATTGAACACTATGACAGCTGCCTGCTGACAATCACATGATTGCAATCCTACTACAAATCCACTGCTGCAGTCTTATCAGGACTTATCAGTCGGAAATTATACGACAGAGCATCCCTTGCGGAGTACTGCGCACTCGAGTGCTTTTCTTCTTCCATTTTTAGCTGTGGGCCTGTGCTCACTGTAGCCTCAGATTTCTGTTCTTGTTTGACAGTAATGTAACCTGATGTAGTCTACTGCTGTTGTGGCCTATCTACCTTCAGATTTTAATTGCTATGCATTCTGAGATAATTTTCATCTTAGCCCAGTTGTCTGAATTGCCATATCCAGTTCAAAACAGTGTGACCATTCTACTCTGATTTTTTTTTTTTCATTTTCAAGCCATTTCCACCTCAAGAACTGCTTCACACTAGATAGTTTTTGTTTGATTTTGACACAGGGATGAGAATGACAAATGGAAAAAAACTCGGAAAATGTCTGCCGAAGGCCCCCCCCCCCCCCAATGCGCGTTGCAATGCGCGTTGCAAAGCGCGTTGCAAAGCGCGTTGCAATGCGCGTTGCCGAAAGATGTTGGCGGCGGGATGGCCATCACGGCGGGCGGCCATCACAAGCCTCGGCTCGCGACGCGTCGGCCGGCCGGCCGCTTGCCTACCCCCCTACAATTTGCTCAACGGATTTACACGATTCACAAAAACTATACTTTCGGCGGAAAAAAACTCGGAATTCCGCGGATCCGCGGAAAATTCTCATCCCTGTTGACACCATTCTGAGTGAACTGTAGAGACTGCTGTGGTGACCATCTCGATGAGCAGTTAGATAAATATTCAAACCAGCATGTCTGTCACCAATCATTCAGTGGTCAAACTCCCTGACATGACATTGTGTCCTCATCCTTATCCTTATGTTTCATGTGGACACTAATTGAAGTTTCTGATCTGAATTTGTAGAACTGTATGCATTGTTTTGCTGCCACACAATTGGCTGTCTGGATAAATTGCAGATGTCCTTGGGGACATCTGCAATTTCACAGACATCTGCAATTTCACAGACATCTGCAATTTTCACAGAGCTCTTTATTGGTAAAGAGCTCTGTGAAAATTCTGTGGTAGCCGACTTTCACGAGGGATGCATAATGGACATACGCAAGAACTAAACCAAGGATCGTGTGTCTGTTAGTAGTGTTAGTCAGGACTGTTAGCTGCTGCTATGCAAGAACTGTAACGTTATACAGCATGAACCTTTTACCCTGCCAAATCATGAAAGAGCAGGGGAGGAGGCATGTGCACTTTTGTGACTGACAACTAGTTTAATCAATACACAATCAGAGAAACTACTTGTGATCCTGAACTGCTATGCTTCTCCATGAGACCACAACACCTCCCAAAGGGAGTTTGTGTGCATTATCATCTGTACTTTGTATATCCCATTCAGTGGTAAGGCAATTTGTGCTGCAAACTGCATAGAAGATAGTGTTCACACAAAACTCCAGTGCTCCCCTCGAGCATCCATCCTTATTATGCAGGCTAATAAAGGAAGGCTACAAAGCTAAGGCTTTTCTTGCGCTCTCCAATTCTGATCATTAAACTATTCATTTTATGCCCACATATATATCTGTGCTCAAGTCTAGCAAGCCCCAAGACAAGACCATGCTGCAGTGGACTGTGGGAAGTGTGGAATCACTGAGCAGATGCCTCAGCACTGATTGGAGTATTTGTCATAACTTTGAGCTTGAGGAAGCCACAGAGACTCTAACAGATTATATAAAATTTTACTGGGACAATGTAATTGCCAAAAAAGACATTTTACATTTTCCCAATAACAAGTCACACATTACCGGGCAGGGCTGTATTAATTTTTTTTTTTTTTAAAGTCAGCTTTCACAAATAAGTGAAAAGTTATGAAGTAGTTTGAAAAACATACCAAATTTGAACTACAACAGGAAACAGCTTGTCACACAAGACGAACAGGACAATTCATAAATTAAAAAAAAGAATAAATTGACTTTTTTCACAGTCAGTTTTTTCACAGGTTCTACTCTCTGGGCTTTTGTCAAAGCCATAAACTCTAATACCTCTACTGAGGGTAGTGGCTGGATGAAAATTGATCAACATCAGGTTAAAGTTACTTTTAGCAAACTATGCAACAACAAATGTATGGGGCCAGATCTGTGGCTTGCATTCATGTTAAAGACTTTCTCCTTTGAACTGTCCTCTGCCCGCTGCTCAGTTTTTCAGAATTCTCTGGATTGACACACTTTTGAAACCCTCTGGAAAAATAATCCATTACTGTCATGGTGGCCAAAGTAAATGTTAAATGGTCTACACTTTATACACATATTCATACAACAATGGCAGCAGAGCTTCCATGCAAACTGCCTGCCTGCCATCAGAAACAACTTTGGGTGCAGTGCCCTGCCCAAGGACACTTCAACATGCTGAGGGGGCTGCAGATCGAACCGCTAACCTTGTGCAAAGTGGACAACCCACTTTACCACATGAGCCACAGCCACCCAAAGTACTGTGCTAATCCTCCAATATTGATTTTAGACCAGTAGCCATATATATACCATACCATATGGAAATGTAGATCTGTACACTACAGTGTAGTTAGGACTGTGCCTGTACAAGTCATTGAACATTACTGTAGTATATATTAGGGATTCTCACTGTATGTATTTGTGGCTGTTTCTCAACATGCGTACTTGTCCATACTTGTGTTTTCGCATACTTGTGAAACATCATCAGTCGGAGACCAAGTACTGTTCCAATTCAAAGTACGCATCTAAGTACGCCAAGAATGGATGAAATACCCAGATGTGTACTCGTTCCACCCAAATTATCAAGGATGCATCATACCAGACTTGTGTGGACTTCGGGCAGCCAAATAACCCATAATGCATTTCGCACCGAGCAGCGGCAAACGTTGAACAGAAAACTTTCAGAGGTAACACAAGTATTTTTGGGAATACTACTGTTATTTTGACACAAAATGTAGTTTTCAGATTATTTCAGGGTAGAAAGTAGTTGTATAAACGTCTAATCTGTGGTCCATTTATCAAGACAAAGCCTGATTAAGAATGTGCTACAACTGTTTCGGAGATGTGAGCGTCCAGGTTAGACAGCTAAGCAGATGGTCAGTGCTCACCGTAGCCGCCATGAGCAGCCTTTTTGAAATCTGCTTCTGGCTCTGATGGTTCTATAGCAGTTAAACAGAGATATTAGTAGTTTTACATTTATCTAATGGTCACACTTTGGCCTCAAAGTGTATTTTTTTATTGTTTAAAAAAAAAAACTAAATTGTTAATGTTTGCTGATCACTGACTGTGTACTTCTGAATTATTTTCTTGTCTTCATTACCTGTAGTACAACTTTATTCTACTACTACTGTTACTGTGCATTAAAAATTACATGTAAGCAATAATTTATTCGAGGGACATTTGAAGAAACCCAGATCCTCAGTGACTACTGGGAGACTCCTCTAAATCAGACCTGTTTGATCAGACACTGCTTATGTTTGAAAAGGCTTCTGTTTTATTGCCGGGCAGGCAGAAGAAGAGCTCAGCTGTGTTCAGGGTCTGAGTAAAGCAGATCACATGAAACATTCTATCATTAATAACTAATGATGTTCAGTTCATACAGAAGTACTGGTAATCACATTAAAGTGTAGTTATGTTTGTGTGGTCTGAGAGATCAGACCATAAATCTCTGAATGTTGGAGGACAAACATCAGGTATGTATGTACAATGTAGACTAATGCATTTTAGCAATGTTAATAATAAAACTGTAAACCCATCCATCCCTGTTTATGAGGTGTATTGAGATAAAACACACGTGGTCCTATAAAACAGTCCTACACTGGGTGGTGTCCTTGTATAGGTTTAATATTTCTTCAGTAATCAGTTTCTGAAAAGTTTTTGTGGATCCAACTGAGAATGAGACAGTTCAGTTCAACTGCATCACAAACTACAGTTGTCAATAAATCAAGGCCGCTAAAACATTAAATAAAGATTTAGAATGATCTTACAAACCTTTATATATATATATATATATATATATATATATATATATATATATATATATATATATATATATATATATATATATATATATATATATATACAGTGTTTTTTATGTTAAAACGTGAACATGCATGGCTGTATTATTATATCTTATTTCCATTTCAATTGTTTTTTTTGTTTTTTTTTATGGTAAAGATAAACGGAGCAGATGAGCCAAGGCGGTGACGTCATCAAGTACGCTGGTGTTCCAATTGCACATTAACCGAGATGCTCTCCCATTCTCGAGAGTCCCTACTTCGAAGTCGTACTTGCAAGTCCGTACTCTTCAAGTACGCGAGTACGGACTTGCGTACTTGGAATTGAGAAACGGCCTGTGTCTGTCGAGACCCAAGTGTCCATCATTCAGTAGCCTAAGGCACTGTAAATGCTTTTTGACGACAGATAAAAGCTGAAGGGTTATGACTGATCATCTGAGACAATAAACCTCGAATTTAAGTGTAAGACATCTACTGTGTTGCTGCCTAAAATACACCTAACAAATGAACATATGAAAGAAATGTGGACATATTGCTCAGAATTGGTTGATTTTAATTACGCTTAAAAAAGAGAATTGTAGCCTCCTCTCACCTGTTCCCCTGAGGCCTCAGCTCAGACAATGAGCCACTATAATGCGGCCACTGGCAGAGAAAAGGGTGAACAACGGAGCTGTTTCAACCACGCGACAGCCACTCAGTCATTCACAATGATAAACCTGCGTTACTGCTGTTACTGCTCATCTTGATAGAGAAATCACAGCTTCTTTACATACTGCACACTTACCAGAGACCGAGTAGCGCGAAGAGCGGCCAGGGATTCATGGCTTTGTCCTGGACTGCTCCGAACACAAGGAGCTTCATTCTCTCCTCCGAACCTGCGAAAAGACCTTAACAGTGTCCTCGGTAATACGGTGAAATCGCCGGCTTTTGTCAAGTCGCGTCTGATTGAAGTTGATGGTTACATGTAGCTATGGTAGGGTGTGAGGAACGAGCCCATGCTGCGCGTGGACGGGAAGAATGTGAGGTTTTGTCGGAGAGCTGACGCTGCTCTATTCCATCTGCAGTGCCGCTAACAGGCTGTTTGACAGTGCCGCTATCAAAGTGGAGTCGATGTGAAAACTCAACCTGCTTCCTTCCTCATAGTAACTGAATGTGGCGGCTGAAGATTTATGAATGCCAACTATGTACTATAGTTCGCATAGATGATTTTTGCTTCTGAGAAAAACCGAGTTCTTGATGCAGATCTTTCCTGCTTGACATCTATAGCTGCTGTTGCAAGCCATTGCTGCGCAAGAGCTGCAATAGACCAACTGGCAGCTGTCCACGGGGGAAAAAAAAGCAGCCTCTAATGAGCTTGAGCCGTTTGAAAAAGGAATCAGCACCTTGCTCAAGGACACCTAAATAAACTGTCTGTGACTATGCTATGTTTTTGGAAGTCTAAAGCCTGCTTTTTGACTTTACAATAATAGGGAGAAACATCCAATAAAAAAATCTGGGACACAAAATTCTAAGAAAGACTGTAATATAAAAATGTTAAAAAGCGTTTTGTTTTGTTTTCTGTTTTTAATTTTTGAAAAATGACGTTTGGAGATTTGGAATATATAATACATATGACACTGTCTAAAATGTAGGATAAGCCCAAATCATCCGTTTATTTTTTTGTTTTACAGCTATATGTATACAGTATGGTTAAAACAGTGATGTGGAGTTTTGTACAGTCAGCAGAAATTTTACACTGGAAGGTCCATCAACCTTTTGGCGATGTAACAGCCATGAATGAAAATGAAGGTGTTATTTGCTATTTATTTGTCTGCATTACAACAGATACCATAGATTAAATCAGAAATGTTTACCTATTTTACATTACATATGTCATGTGGGTTACCTTGCTATCCGCATTTCTGAAGCTGAATGGTTCAAGCCATATGGGTTCTGTAAAGTATCTGAACTGTAATTTGCGCTATATAAATAAAATTGAATTGTTTTAAAACTTAAATCCAAAACTGTATTGTATATGTGTTTATTGTACTATATTGTACTTATTTTGTCCTAATGACTTAAATGTAATGATAACCAGTTCACATTTCTGGGCCTTGACAAAAAAAAAAAGTCCATGTTGTAACCAACGGGTACTATGAAAGACATATATTTATTTGGCATGACAGTCAGCACTGGGAGCAATGAAAAGGGTTTGCTTTTATGTACCGAATTCAGGACACTGCACAATCAAGTATTCAGAACATAGTTTTGTTGTTGTAAGAGAATAGCACTTCCAGGTGCTATATTACAGTAAATCTGAAATAAGCTTGTTTTAGCCACAAAAATAACATTTTGTAGGAAATTCCATTAATTTATTTTAAAAAGTTTAAAAATAACACCTCCTTTATTTTTCTTTATGTGTACACTTTATTGTCTTCTTTGTGGGCATTAATATGAAATTTTTTTCCTCTGTCTCACAGTTATAGAGAAATTTATAGATATTTTCTTTTAAAAAAAAATATGTGACAATTGATATTTTCAGGCCAGTTTCTGACAAATTTTACCACCAAATTGAAACCGCCTTGAAACAGCACAGATTGCCTCAAAAAAAAAGTTTCATAACTTTTAACAGTGAATATTTCTCACAAAATGTTTTTTGTTTGTATGTTTGTTTCATTTTTGAGTGGCGGTACCACACAAATCCTAATAGTCGTGTCACATCTGGCCAGATCTTGTTCACAAAATCTGCAAATGTCTCCACAAGGAAAAGGATGAAGTTTGTTTTTTTTGTTTTTTTAATAACTAAACTTGATCTGTTATTTGAAAATGAAAATGCACATACAACAACAGGAAAATCTTTAGTTTTAATCACTGTAATCAGAAAACATGACTGCAAAGTCAATAAGTTCTAAGATGCTCTGGTACCAGGCACACTTATGAGCCACCTTTACACCGTGGTGTTCATTGTGGCCAATCCATAACTAGCACAGAAGTCAAATATCAGAACACCATTCTGGATCATTCCACCCAATCATCTCCTCCAGGATTCACCATGATTGCCCAAATGAGTGCTGAAGTCCCCCAGGAGGGCTATAGAGTACCCAGTCAGAACAGAACCCCTTTCATGATACCACCAAGAAATTTCAAGAAGGCTGAGTACTCCAGTACTCTATTGTTTGTGCTTAGTGGTAAAGCTGCACTCAGATAATGGCTGAGAGTGTAGTGTAAATTTTTTTTGGGTACAATGTGCTAAAAGTAAGAGATGATATAATTATGGCAAATGCTATTAGACTGAAGACCAGAAGTAAAACATATGTATTCAAAACATAATGGTGCATAGCAAAGATGTCGCTGATTGAGCAGCAGCCAGTTGCAGTAGCTCTGACCCATCTCTTTGTTTATAGCGACTTTTTCGCACTTTTAGCTTTCCTCTACTGTTTTCTTTTATACAGTCATCGCTCCGGAAAATGTCCATTCCATGGTGTTAAGCTGGTGAGACTGCTGCTGTGTTTTTTACTGTTTTCTGGACTCTTAAATACCGCATCAGCGGACACTCTCGGTCGTAGCCCAGCTGTTGCTTACACACGGGAGCAGCTGTTGGCGCTTAGCCAAGCTAGGCTACATCCTGAAGCACGATCGGAGATTCCGGCCCAACTAAGGAGCAGAAGGAGGGGATGCAGAGCCGGGGTGAAACGCCGCGAAAGGAGACGACGGTACAAACCATGCCTTCCATCTGTCATCACTGGAAACGTGAGGTCTCTCATAAATAAGACGGATGAGCTAGCGGCGCTAACGCGGCTACAGCGGGAGTACCGGGAGTGCAGTCTTATTTCACTTAACAGAAACCTGGCTGAACGAGCTAACCCTGGACTCACTGGTGCAGCTCGATGGGTTTCATCTGATCAGAGCGGAAAGAGACATGAGGGAGAGTGGTAAGAAGAAAGGCAGGGGAGTTAGTGGGGCGGTTTAGCCCAAATATTCAAAAGAACTGTGCATTTTGTGATACAAGCACCAAATTTGGCACACATGTGCATTAACATGTTGCAAACATTTTCAGATATTGGGCCACTCGGAATTCTCTCTTTATGTCCGCCATATTGGATTTCAAAATGGCCACCACTTGAAATCTACATTTGCGATTATCTCTGGGTCAAATGCTGGTATTGACTTGATTCTGGTGTCTAACTGTATGTTTTTGGGGGCAAGGAATCCAATGGTACCAATTTCACAATCCAATGGTACCAATCCAATGCACAATCCAATGCATAATTCTAATGCACAAATCTAAATCAACTGCACAAATCTAAAATTATAATGCACAAATCTAATCCAATGCACAATTCAATGCACAATCCAATGGTACCAATTTCAACTTAATGTTATCTTTCACAGTCTGTCATATAATTGTATTTGGAAATTATCTAGGCAAATATTAGATTGAACACGATACTTTGAAAAGAATGATTTTATGAAAGCATGTTAAATGGGTGTAAAAGTCTTAGGTCTTTAAATGTCTTAGGTACAATTCTGACATGCTACATGGTCTAATATCTGAGGCTAGGTGTATACTGACATTCTACAATGGTGTGGTATCTGAGACTAGGTATATATTGGTACTGAAGATACGTGTACATAAACAGTGTCATGTTAACAAGTTCAGCACTGCCACAAGTACATGTATGTTGTGGACTCATCGTCATATGCAGTCCCCTTCACACACACAGAGGGCTGTGCACTGAAGGGCAGCCTTCTTGCATTTGCAGCGCCTCACACACCCTTTCTGGCACTTGCAAGAAACCAGCTCAGTGCAGCTGTGAGCTGCCTCAGGTAGCCTGGTCCAGTATGGTGTGTACTGTCCCCCAGTCATTGACCAACCCCAGTTGGTTGGTGGAGGGAGCTCTGGTGCTGGCAGCAGTATCTGACCCCACACATGTCCACCTTGATACACTGCCCTCTTGACATGTTCCTCTAAAGCTGCCTTCGTTGGAGGGATCAGCTGCACATTGTTCTTCCTTGCGAAGAGTTTCCTCCTGGCCTTGTCAATGTCCGTGCATTTGCTGTTTCCATCATACAACAGGATCACGAACCTCGCGATGATGCACATTGCATCGTTTGGTATGTCACGTGGTGCGGAGGACAGCAGCAGCAGCGCCTCAGTGAGTTCTGGCAGTACTGTCCAGACTGCCCACGCAGTCTTCTTGCCATGTCTGGCAAAACTGGACACAGTGTCGCATCCAGTTAGAGCGTGGAACATTGGCAGTGCACGAGTCTTCTCTTGTCCCAGTCCAGCTGCTATTTCGTGTGCTGCTAGGTATCAGAAACTTCGGCCTGTTCCGAATGCCAGCCATAGTTCGTCTTCTGGTTGCAACTCCTGTACCACGGACACTGCCAGCACCACAACATCGGTGTCTACAGTCCGGATGACTATTGAATGGTGTCCATGCTTGGCTGCGTGAGATGCATGCAGCAACATCCGACTGTCAGCCTCTTCATGATTACATGGGGCGAGTGAGGTCAGATCTGGTAGTAGTGGCTTGCTGAGCACTGCCTCTCCATCAGTAATGACGAGTTGCTTGTCCTCCTGGTCAAACCATTCCATGAGAGCTGCTGAGAGGAATCTGAACAGCTCGGTCTTGTTGCTGTCCACTCGTAGGAAGTTCTGCCAGTTTCCTGGTATGGCTGCGGCGGCCACCACACGTCTCCGCACGCCTTGTCCCCGCTTTGCACGTGTACTACCTTTCAGTGAAACAGCAAGATAAGTATCCAAGACCAGATCCAGGCGTGACACTGTTTGCAGCTTCGTAGACATATATGGGATGAAGATCTGATGTGCATACTCTTCAAAGGTCTTTGATGCAGCCGGTTTCAGCATCTGGACGATGGCTGCTCCATCAAGCACTATACAGATAGTGACAGGAGTCTCTGTCTTGGTGTCGGAGACTTCTTCCAAGCATGTGATGAGATCATTCTTGGTACCAGTGAAGAGGTTTCCACCATCAGACAGTGCAGGAGGACATGCCTGGTTCTCGTGACGAAAGAACTCCTCAAGGTTTCCATCCCTCGTCTGGCAGCCAATGTACAGGCGTGCAAAGAGTTCACGGTCATTCTTGACGGAGGCGAGCTGTTGCTGACCTTTGCTCTGGCTTCTTGGAGTGGAAGTGCTGAACACCTTCAGCTTGTTACGAGGAATGGGGTCATCCACTGCCTTTGTTCTGTCCGACAGACCCTCTCTGGTGAAAGCCTCGAACTGCTCTTGGCCAATCCTCTTGGCATTCATCACGGTCTCCACGGCAGCAGGACCTGCAATGTCCTTTGTGTCCAGTATGACTAGATCCTGACTCCCCTCCTCGAATGGGTTGCCCATCTCCTCTATGGCACCGACGAGAGAGCGAACATCTTTCACAAATGAGGCATGTACACTTGGCACCTGATCATGATGACGTGTGTCTGCTGTTTGCCGTCTCCAGTATTGGTTCCTGTCCTGGAATTCTTCGATAACCATAGCAACTTCTGGTCCCGCAACCATCCAGCGACGAAGGGCACTAGGGTTGTCAATGAGCCCAACTGCGCCACCGTCTCCTTTGATGCAGGCATTATTCTGCTCATGTGCCTGGTCAATCGGGATTGAAGAGAACACCCTCTGTGTTTTCTGAACTGTGAAGTGGCCTTCACTGAATTTCCTGGCTATGTCTGGGTGTTTGGTAGTGAGTTCGGCCATGTCCTTCAGGTGCACTGGTGTCCACCTAGCGTAGTGGGTATGATCTAGTGCGTGGAACCAGGGGACCAGCTCTGTCAGAGCATCGAGGTACATCATCAACGATCCCTGCCTGAGAGAACGCACATACACTAGAACCAACAGTTCTAGTTCCAGCACAGTTGCCCAGTAGCGAAACTGGGGGATGTTGTCTCGTCTCTGGCGACACCAGTCTTCAAACGCGGGAAGGTCCTCTGCATCCCTGGTTTCTCCCAGACAGTAGTGGTTGTAGGCATGGTGTTGCAGGATGTACAGTGCTGCTGCAGTCACTTCATGTGCTCTTCTTGTGCGCAAGACATGAGATGCTCGCAAGAATGAGTCTGCTGTCCCTGCTGTCGCAATCTCGGCTTGCACAAGTGCTTGCACCCAACCACTCCCTTGCAGCCAGTCCCCCAGCCAAATCCAATATGGCGGCCCATTGGTAAAAATATGCAATGCAGATTGTTACCATTGGATTCCTTGCCCCCAAAAACATACATTTAGACACCAGAATCAAGTCAATAGCAGCATTAGACCCACAGATAATCGCAAATGTAGATTTCAAGTGGCGGCCATTTTGAAATCCAATATGGCGGACATAAAGAGAGAATTCCAAGTGGCCCAATATCTGAAAATGTTTGCAATATGTTAATGTACATTTGTGCCAAATTTGGTGCTTGTATCACAAAATGCACAATAGGTTTGCTATGCTGCCCCACTAAGTAGCGATGTTTGTAAACAACAAGTGGTGTAACCCTGGGAACATTTATATCAAGGAGCAGCGGTGTACCAGTGACACTGAGCTGCTAGCTGTTAGCATCTGGCCGTACTACCTGCCGAGGGAGATTTCACATGTTATTGCAGTACCGGTGTACATCCCTCCCTCGGCCAACGCCGACTCAGCCTGTGAGCTCCTCCACAGTGTGGTTTCATGGTTACAGACAGCGCATCCTCAAGCCTTCTTCCTCATCACCGGGGATTTTAACCATGCTTCCCTGGCTGCCACTCTCCCCACCTTCCATCAGTTTATGGACTGCCCCACCAGGGACAACAAAACTCTGGATCTGCTCTATACAAACACAGCAGAGGCCTACAGTTGCTCCCCCCTCCACCCGCTTGGCTGCTCAGACCATAACCTGGTCCATCTGCTCCCTGCTTACACACCTTTGGTGAAAAAACAATCCCCAACCAAAAAGTGTGTGCAGCAGTGGTCTGAGGAGGCCAGTGAGGCACTCCAAGACTGTTTTACCACCACAGACTGGGAAGTGCTCTGTGGGCCGCATGGACAGGACATTGACAGCTTAACGGACTGCATCACAGAATACATAAACTTCTGCGTAGAAACCACCGTACCCACTAGGAGGGTACGGTGTTTCTCAAACAATAAGCCATGGGTGACTCCTGAGCTGAGAGCCTTGCTGCTGGAGAAAAGGAGGGCCTTTAAGTCTGGTGACAGAGAAGACCTGAGGAGGGTACAGAGGGACCTTAAGAGAAAGATCAGGGAGTGCAAGGCCAGCTACAGGAGGAAAATGGAGGATCAGCTGCAGAACAACAACACAAGAGAGGTCTGGAGCCCTCTCCATATCAGGGCAGGGCAAGGGCAAAAAGGGGGAGTCTGAACCTGGGGACAGAGACTGGGCCAACCAGTTAAACCTGTTTTTCAACAGGTTTGATACTGGTCTTATCCCTTCCCCCTCTAGCCTGAGCCTTGTCCAGCCGGCCTCCAGCTCCTGCTGCCTGCTAGCTCCCTCCCCCTCACCTCCTTCACCTCCACCATCTCTGGGGCTCTCCTCTCTCCCCCCATCTCCACCTCCTCCTCCTCTCTTCACACCAACAGTGGATCAGGTGAGAATGCAGCTCAGGAAGACCAGAGCCAGGAAAGCCATGGGTCCTGATGGCATCAGCTCGAGACTTCTCAGGGACTGTGCAGACCAGCTCTGTCAGGTGGTCTGCTACATCTTCGACCTAAGCCTGAGACTAGAAAGAGTTCCTGCCATGTGGAAGACTTCTTGTGTGGTCCCAGTCCCAAAGACCTCATGCCCCAAGGAGCCCAACCACTTCAGACCCGTGGCCTTAACTTCTCACCTGATGAAGGCACTGGAGAGGATCATCCTGAACCATCTTCGCCCCCTGGTGAGCCCAAACATGGATCCCCTGCAACTGCAGGAGGTCTCTGGATAAACTGTCTTCTATCATCAGAAACACCTCCCACCCTCTGCATCAGACTGTGAACTCCTTAAGAAGCGCCTTCAGCAACAGACTGGTACGCCCTAGGTGTAAGAAGGAACGCTTCCGCAGATCGTTTATTCCAGCATCTGTTAGATTGTACAATGCCGCACTATAAACTCCACTGTGTACTGTTTACTGCTGCACTTTTTTTTCTTCCACCATTTTAGACACGCATCCTCCTACTTATGTGCAATAACTGATACCTCATCAGTGCAATAACTGATACCTCATCCTCTTGTATATAATCTTCTACATATTTATAAGAAAAAAAAATCTGTATATAATGGGTTTTTTTTGCAACTTTTGCACTGTGTTTCTTTTTCTTATCTATTCCTGCACTGCCTTTATGCTTTTTCTTTGTAGCTGCTGTAATGGTGAACTTTCCCCACTGTGGGATCAATAAAGTTTAAAGGGTATCCAAATAGTAAGGATAAGATGTGGAGCAAAAAGTTTGAACATGTCTGGGCATGTTCTCTGTAAAAGGTGACGTAATGATAACTTAATGCACGTCTTCTGTAAAGTGAGATCTAGGGGTGAATTATGATAACCTGATGTCATGATGAAACTGCCGCTCCTATCATACATCCTATAGGCACAGAAAAATGACCAAAGCTCACAGCATAAAAGATGGGTGCACAGCTCTGTATCTTTAGTTCTTCTTGGGGTGTTATCACCTGCTAAGAATTACTCTTGGATTTTTAAAAAAATCCTGATGCCCTGTGAATGCTGACTTCTCTTGGTGATTTTTTTTGAAGATCTTTAAAGAAACTTTTTAGATGTTTGAACATGGTCAAGTCATAGACTCTGGCCTTGATTTGTAACTTAGTTTGCACTTCATCAAGAGTTCAACCCCTCTCTGAGAATTGGGTTCCAGAACCTTTATGTGCATGGAGGTGAGCCCAACTACAGCTTGTCAGTGCTGCTCCATCTCCTGCACCAGTTCAGGTTCGTTCCTGGCCAGCGAGGTGACATTCCACATCCCCACAACTAGTCTACACCACCAGGGGATGACATACGTAGGTGCCCACTACTGTCTGCTGCCCAGTCACCATTGCACCCAATCCCAGTGTCCAGTTCTGTGGGTAGTGGGCTTACGTTGCTCTTTCGGACTGTGCCCGACATAGCTCCCGGGGCAAGGCATGATCACCTGATGCTCACTGGTGAGCTCCCTTCCGACTGGGGCTCCAGGAGGGCACCCCAGTCTCCCTACTCTGGAAAAAAATAAATGAAAAATTGATAAAGATAACCAAAAGCATGGTATGAACTCAATCAAGAAATAAATAATTACAAAACTACACAAAAACTAAAAGTGCAAACCAAAGGCATGTCAACACTGGTCAGGTGAACAGGTGGTCTTACATGAAGGAAGCAAACTTGGTAGCAACAAAACAGGCAGGTATCTAATAGGGTATCCAAAGTTGTTTAAATCAATCCAACTGGACTTTAAGAAGGTTCCTTGAAGACGTTTCACCTCTCATCCAAGAGGCTTTTTCAGTTCTGGTGGTGGTTGATGTTGTTCAGATTTTGGACAGGGAGGACAGATGGTTTGAGAGAGGCGTGAAAGAAGCCATCCATGTCAAGTGGAGAAGCCATCTCTGAACGGGGAGGGGGGGTGGTCTGCGACATCATCTTTGGCCAATTTACAATCAGGTCCTTTCAAAACTCCCCAAAAGAACTACTCAGCAGAATGACTCGTGAAGTGGCTCATGCTAACGACCACCATTAGCATACGAGGGCACAGTGAAACTCGCATTTCAACGACCCCCTTTGTCACTCCCTGACAGACAGGCCTTGGCAATGGTCGTCGGAATGTGAATAGCACTGACCACACCTCACAGAGGTTATAAGCTGAGGCAACATCAACCACCACCAGAACTGAAGAAGCCTCTTGGATGAGAGGTGAAACGTCTTCAAGGAATGTTCTTAAAGTCCAGCTGGATGGATTTAAACAACTTTGGAGAACCATGACCTGGATGAATGAGAAACTACACAGATATCTAATAGGGTGGTAGAATATATATATATATATATACATACATACACACACACACACACACACACACACACACACACACACACACACGGACAAAATTGTTGGTACCCCTTGGTTAATGAAAGAAAAACCCACAATGGTCACAAAAAAAACCTTGAATCTGACAAAAGAAATACTAAATAAAAATTCTATGAAAATTACCCAAAGAAAATCAGACATTGCTTTTGAACCGTGGTTCAACAGAATTATTAAAAAAATAAACTCATGAAACAGGCCTGGACAAAAATGATGGTACCCTTAACTTAATATTTTGTTGCACAACCTTTCGAGGCAATCACTGCAATCAAACGATTTCTGTAACTGTCAATGAGACTTCTGCACCTCTCAGCAGATATTTTAGCCCACTCCTCATGAGCAAACTGCTCCAGTTGTCTCAGGTTTGAAGGATGCCTTCTCCAGACGGCATGTTTCAGCTCCTTCCACAGATGTTCAATAATAGGATTTAGATCAGGGCTTGTAGAAGGCCACTTCAGAATAGTCAAATGGTTTCCTCTTAGCTATTCTTGGCTGTTTTTAGCTGTGTGTTTTGGGTCATTATCCTGTTGCAAGACCCATGACCCGTGACTGAGACCAAGCTTTCTGACACTGGGCAGCATATTTCTCTCTAGAATACCTTGATAGTCATGAGATTTCATTGTACCCTGCACAGATTCAAGACACCCTGTGCCAGATGCAGCAAAGCAGCCCCAGAACATAACAGAGCCTCCTCCATGTTTCACAGTAGGGACAGTGTTCTTTTCTTGATATGCTTCATTTTTGCGTCTGTGAACATGTAGCTGATGTGCCTCGCCAAAAAGTTCCAGGTTTGTCTCGTCTGTCCATAGGACATTCTCTCAGAAACTTTGTGGCTTGTCAACATTGCAGTTTGGCAAATTCCAGTCTGGCTTTTTTATGATTTGTTTTTAACAATGGTGTCCTCCTTGGTCATCTCCCATGAAGTCCACTTTGGCTCAAACAATGACAGATGGTGCGATCTGACACTGATGTACCTTGACCTTGGAGTTCACCTTTAATGTCTTTAGAGGTTATTCTGGGCTCTTTTGTTACCATTCATATTATTCGTCTCTTCCATTTGTCATCAATGTTCCTCCTGCGGCCACGTCCAGGGAGGTTGGCTGCAGTCCCATGGATCTTAAATTTCTGAATAATAGATGCAGCTGGAGTCACAGGAACATCAAGCTGCTTGGAGATGGTCTTATAGCCTTTACCTTTAACATGCTTGTCTATAATTTTCTTTCTAATCTCCTGAGACAACTAACTCCTTCACTTCCTCTGGTCCATGTATAGTGTGGTACACACCATGTCACCAAACAGCACAGTGACTACTGTAACCCTGTAAATAGGCCGACTGACTGATTACAAGATTGTAGACACCTGTGATCCTAATTAGAGGACACACCTTGATTGAACATGTCCCTATGGTCACATTATTTTCAGTCTTTTCTAGGAGTACCATCATTTTTGTCCAGGCCTTTTTCATGGGTTTATTTTTTAAAATAATTCTGTTGAACCACGGTTCAAAAGCAATGTCTGATTTTCACTGGTTAATTTTCATAGAATTTTCATTTATTATTACTTTTGTCAGATTCAAATTATTTCTGTGACCATTGTGGGTTTTTCTTTCATTAACCAACAGTTTTGTCCACATGTGTATATATATATATATATATATATATATATATATATATATATATATATATATATATATATATATATATACAGGGACCTCATTTGAAAACAAGACACAGATAATTCACAAGACGCAGACTAAGCAAATTATGGCAATCAAAAGGGAGGGAAACAGACAGAAGCAAAAAATAAAGGCAGCAACAGACACACAAGGGCAGGGAATGACAAAATAAAGCAGGAAATAAACAGCACACAGTCCAAGACCATGACAAAAACGTCAAGATTATTAAACTGGATTGATATTGGGAGCACAATGTATGATAAGATGAGACCAAGATAACTTTGTTTGGCTTAGATAGGGTACAGCATGTTTGGAGTGAACCTGGTCAGGCCAACAACAATGAATGCATTGTCTCAACAGTGCAGCATGTAGATGGAAGTGTGATGATATGAGGTGAGATGACGTTCTCGTGAAGTTCTAGATATACTGTGCTGTGAAAAAGTATTTGCACCCTGACAGAAATCTTCTTTGTTTACAGATTTGTCACATTTAAATGTTTCAGATCATCAAACAAATTTTAGAAGACAAACTATTTGCCCCTTTATCTATCATATGACCAAATTCATTTGGCAACCAGGTTCAACTTCAACATCCACACTCACATATGCCAGGCTTGTTAAATCTAAACATCACTTCAGTAGAACAGTTTGGGCTTTGTGAAGTAGCTAATTCCAAAGCCAGTGCTAAAGCTCTGGGACTCCAGAGAACCACAGTGAGAGCCATTATACACAAATAGAGAAAAAAAAAATGGAACAGTGGTGAACCTTCCCAGGAGTGGTTAGCCTACTAAAATTTCTCCAAGAGCACATTGATATCTAATTCAGGAGGTCACAACCCCAAGACTTTTGGGATAACATCCTGTGCATTGTATTTTGTGTTTTGTAGGTTATCGTTGTCTAATATTCATTAGATATAAATATTAGTTTGATGATTTGAAAATTTAAGTGTGAAAACTATGCAAAAATAGAAAATTTCCTATGCCGCTGCTTACATGGGTCACTCGCTCAACCAGCTGAGTTATCTTGGCATCCTCAAAGCACACTTTTGACAGAACAAAAAAACTAAACTATGACCTGGCTAAGAATGTCAACTAACTTGAATTGAATGAAATATCTTCTGAGTATGTCAAAGAGAAAAGTAAAGCAACACAGCTTCTCTAGCAAAGGGCAGCTGGAAATACTGTCTCTGATGAATCACAGTACATGAAATTTGTGCAACACTGGTGGTCATAAAAAAGCATTAAAAATTTTGAATCTCAATTTTCAAAGATGTGCTGACTTTGTTGCACCGAGTTCCTACTGTAGGGCCTGGATTTTTAATGCAGAAAGTCATAGGTGCTGGTCTTAATTTTCCATGCACTACTGTTCAAATTAGAGGATGTGCAATTGCTTAAAAGTTGTGCAGTTTTGAATCATCTAAGTAATGTTGTAAAGTGGTGTTCTATCTTCTTTTGAATATCTTAACTTGGTTCAGACTGAACTCGGGACAAGAGGCCATATAGACCTACTAGCCACCTCAGTCTGGCTAGTGGGTTTACATCAACACAGCTAATGCATTTGAGTATATGAAACTCTGTGTCATGTCTGAGGCTTCCTGTTCCAAAACCTGTGCTTCAGGCTGAATAATTCTCAAGGAAATCCTTAATATCATTCATAAATACAATATGGAGGCTAGTCTTGTTTCTTTTTGAGTCTTAGATATTAAATGGCAGGAAATGTGCATTTATTTCTGACTATGTTTTGGATGAAATTTTCAGGGAAGGTCAGAAATGACACAAGGACCGCCTCATTAGATTTTGGCAGTTGATAGTCTGGATCTACCGATTTGTTAAGTGTTTCCCATTGTGAGATTGAGTCATGGCGTCACTGTAACTATGACTACAAGTGCCTTCTGATGATCACATGATTGCAATCCTACTACAAATCCACCGCTGCGGACTTACCCACTGGAAATGATACAAGGAACAATTGATCAAATTGTGGGGGTGTTTCAGAGTCCCATCACTTGGCGCCGCCCATTACATATGTAGGTCATGCAATATCCTACATGTAGACATTCATAACATGCCTCTGTACTCAGTGCAAGGTCATTTTTTATTAAAGATTTCATCCATTGGAAATGATACAAAGACTGAGTGGCCTTTATGGAGTACTGCACTCTCTGAGTGTCTTACTTGCTTTTACTATTTTATAGAATTCCTTTCCCCGTAGAAAGATGTTGCTCCATAAAAACACTATTCATGTGTATTCAGTATGGAGTATTTATAGTGACCATGCGTATCCCTTGATGTCACACACGCACACGCACACGCACACGCACACGCACACACACACACACACACACACACACACTACGTCTGCGTCTGTGGTACAAATACTCAGGCACAGACTGTCCACAAACATCCTCAGGCCTCCATGAAATTTTCTGGGAAGGTCAGAAATGACACAAGGACCGCCTCATTAGATTTTGGCAGTGATGTGGCTGATAGTCTGGATCTACCGATTTGTTAAGTGTTTCCCATTGTGAGACTGAGTCATGGCGTCACTGTAACTATGACTACAAGTGCCTTCTGATGATCACATGATAAAAGGTCTTTAGCAGTGTACTGCGAATGTAGAGCAGATTACCTTCTGTTACTTTATTCAGTTTTTGCTAGAACAGTGAAAAGTGTATGAAAATGGGATTATTTGTTCATACTTATGCTGATATCAACCTTTAAATCAATCTTAGCCTAAGGAAAAGAAAGAATGTTGCCTGTACTATATGTATTTGTCTGTGCTTGTGTGCATGCGTGTGTGTGTGTGTGTGTGTATGTATATGTGTTATGTCTTAGCAAGCAGTTGAGAATAAAAGGCAAATCAAAGGCAGGTGGAAGGGAAAATGCAAACATAAGGATAAATGTGCTGATGCACTGTGCATGCTGTGCTGGACTTGATTGTAGCTTCTTCAGCACTTGCCATTCAGCAGAACTTCACTCTCAGGAATGCGGCGAATCTAAGTACTGTTAGGATTTGAATGCAATGCCTGTTGAGTTCTTTATGTGTATAAGGGATGTCTGGATACTGCTATATGGGATCTTAAATGGAGTATAAACATGCACATTACACAATTTTAGCCCTAATAGCAGAAGAGAGTAAAGATAATTTTTATTTCAGTTCATTTCATATCAAATCTTAACAAATGCCAATTCAACACAGTTAAATTAGTATTACAGCTTCCCCCTTTGAGCAGCACGAGATTACAGTGAAAAAAACACCTTTTAACAAGAAGAAATCTCTGATAGTGTCAGGCCGGCTGCTGCCAGGCCGAGGTAGTGCCCCCTCCCTCTTTCTCCGCCCTTTTCTCCTTTTTTAGGTTCACTCAGCAGAGCAGTAGCAGCGGCAGGTGTCCATCGTTTACAATCACGATCAGCCTAAGCAGGAGCAGGTGGAGCTTCTCTAATCAAGATACACCTTCACCACAATATAAGCAGATGCCACTCACCTCTCAGTGCCGGATCATGACACAAGCCTGTAAAATGCTTACAGTTTGTTACTCCAGCCACAGTTCCGAACCTTCGTTCTTCTAATAATTCTGATTGTCTTTTGTTCTAGTTCACCTGCTCCTGTTCCGTTCCGTCTGGCCCCACCGCCATCTCCAGTTCCCTATTCATCAGTATTCTGGAGAATACTCACCTGTGCCCTTCCATCCATCCTAAGCATCCATCCAAACTCACCTGCTGCTGCAACCCCCCAACCTCGTTCTGGACTCCAAGCCACGGCGAAGAACCATCGACCGTCTACCAGCTACAAGCCCAGTCCAAGCATCTGGTTCCGTACCTATATCCAGTAGTCTAGAATTCCGTAAATAGCTTCTAGTGTTTTCGTACTTCTAGTTATATTGAGTTCTTCGCTAGAGATTCTTAGATATTGTCGCTGTTGTTCATAGTATATGTTGTTAACCTTCTTGCCTGGTTGTTACCCTATGTGAATTAATACCTTTTGTCCTTCCCGCCTCTAGTAGTCGCTAAGGTATTTTCTGAGAGTGTTAGTGCCCATTTCCTGTCTTTGAGTATTTCCTGTTGTAGTTCTCCGCCTTGGGAGTTGTAGTCCACATTTGAGTTTTTGGTGGAATTAAACATCATTTCAACATATCTGATTTCTGTCTGTTCATTTCCTGCACTTGAGCCTTTTGATCAATCGTAACAGACAAAATTCAGGGAGGGTGGCCCATCTGCTTTAGCCTGGTAATGTGAGTACAGAGGAGAGTAAAAAGGATCCTTTAATATTATGTGACAGTGTATATGTGGTAAATAATTCCACTTGCTGTAATTTGGTTTTCATTTATTGTTGTTGGCTTAATAGCATGCTCTCTGGAGCTGTAGTGTGTAACTGGCGTTGGTGGCATACCGCGAGGTATGCACGAGGTAGGTCAGGGACCACTTCATGGGGTCATAAATGATTGTCCTTTTGTTTTTCATCAGTATATGTACACTATGATCTATCTGGATGTTGATTGGAGTGTGTTGTTATATTCATTGTTTTCATTTGTTTAAATATGTATTTGAAGGAGGTTGAGATACTCTTTGAGCTAGCTACTCGCAGGTGAGCTAATGCTCGCTAGGAGCATTAGCCAAAATAAGAAGCTGCTCCCTTTTTAGTGTGCTGTGCATGAGATGCCTGAGCCCCAATGACCAAAGGTATTCTTACATTTACTCTGTGTTATTACCATGTTTTAATATTGCACCATTGTGTAAATTCACTGTCAGTTCCTGAGAGACGTGCACACGAGACGCCTGAGCCCGCTGACCAGAGGTTCTCTTACATTTATCAGATTAAACAGCACAAAGAAGATGCCTCAGTCTTCTGACTCCTTCATTTAAAAAACTACACGCAGAGTTGAGGGGTTCTGAACCAGCCAGTGACAGTATGACTGCGCATGGTTACAATTACATTAAGGAAAATTTCCAATGTCAGGAAAAAACAAAGAAAAAACAGGTAAATGATTCTGGTTTCTCTTCTTCAAATGTAGTTTAACTCATCCAGGCTGTCAAGTTGAAATGTCCTGTGAAATTTCCCATGTAGGGCAATTAGATGGATCCTTTGAACACAAATGAAGATTCATTGATCCCAGACGTTATCTTGTGTTGGTGCCTGAAAACTAATCATACCAGGGTGTGTTGACAGGTCTCTCAGCAAGTATTGGAGCAACATTTACACAATGGTGTAATTTTCCCACTGTTATTACCCCGCCAAGGAAGGCAGCGGCATTATGTGACGATCGGTATACATTTGTCCTTCCATCTGTTAGTCTGTCTTACTCAAAATTTGGATGAAATTTTCAAGCAAGGTCAGAAGTGACAAAGGGGCCACCTCATTAGATTTTGGCTGAGATGCAGCATATAGTCTGATTCCACGGATTTGTTAAAGATTTCTGTATCATTGTGAGATAGCACGGCGTCACTGTTACTACGACAGCAAGTGAACCTACATCAGCTGCCTGCTGACGATCACATGATTGCAGTCCTACTTCAAATCGACCGCCTGGATTTATCAGGACTTCTCTGTCGGAGATTATACAGCAGTGTGTGTGGTTTTATTTACTGCTGTATTGATGTTGTGTTTTGTCATTGTCCGTTGCATGGATGGGTTCTGCTATCCCTTGAATGTATGGTATGGTGATTGTGCCTCTGTTGTTATTGTCCGGTTTCTGTGTGTGTTCTGTTATCCTTTCTTTTTGTTTCTTCTCTTTGTTCCTGACTTGCTGTTTTCCTTTGTTTACGGCCCATTTCGGACACTGAAAGTATGTGAGTGCATTCCTGGTGTGTTTTTCTGACTCCTGTCTGTTTTACTCCTCTGTTATGATGCTGGTCCATTCATAAAGTGTACTGACTACACTGTAACAAATTGCTGTAAGAAAACGGCCCAATTCTGACAGCAACATGCTGTTTTCCGTTAAAACCGTACTTTACGGCAGAAAACAATGCATTTTGGAAAATATTTGCGGGCGGCTTGCCGTTTCCCATAAGTACTGTAATTGTTGAGTACGATGTATGCCACTAGTATTATGTGTGTTCTTGTTTGGCACTACTTTATGTGGAAGGTTACCATATTTTGTGTTCATTGTAAATAAAGTGGGTGGAGCTTCCCTGTGTCGTCTGGCAGTAAGACGTGACAATGCGCTGAGGCATGTCTCTGAGCGGTCAGCGGTGCAGTGGTAGTGACCACATGAAAATGAGTAAATGTCTCCAGTGTTGTGCCTGTAACTTAGTGTAGTTTGTCCGAAAATGATGCCTACACAAGAAGGAGCAATGTCCGCGCCAGAAGGATCAACAGTAATATACTATATATAACGTTGCATTCTGGGAGTGATGTAGAATTCACAGAAAAGAGGCCACACAAACAGAGCACTAGCATGTCTGTAGGAGACAGCAGAACAGTCGAAGCCAACAAACTTTCTTTTTGAAGATTATCTACCTGAATCCTGCACTTTATGCACTTTAAGTGCACATGGGTAACAGAGAGCAACACTTGTCGGAGCTAGTAGCGGCATTCAGTCACAGAGTGGGCAGTGATTAAGTACCACAGATCCAAAAGTGACCGCAACTTTTCAAAACGTGACGTAGGCATCACTCACTCCTGTCTATGTAATATGACAAAGGCAACTAACACAAAATACAGTTTATTTGAAAGCTAATGAGTGCACAGTATCAATGTCCTCCACAGCAGCATGTCTGCACTTAGCACATTAACTGTGTAAATTAATCCCAACTAAACTACCTCTAAAGTGAGTCGTTGACAACTTCTTTGACATCCCCAGGTGATAAAATAGCTCGGTGGATAAGATGTTATTGGAGATAATCAGGCTTTTAGTGTGATAACTGACTTGGTTAGCTAAGCAAATTTACCAGTGTTAGCCAACACTAAGTCATTTGCTTTGTCTGAAAGTCCCACCAACATATTTACCACGCTACAACAGTGTGTTGAGTATGTCTGAAACCTTAGTGTAAACTCACTTAGTGTAGTGTAAATTGTTTGAAAAAATGAGGGTATTATGCCACAGCAACAGATTTTTGATTCGTTAGACTGCTGTATGGTCCGTGATACAACATTAAGTCACAGACCAAATGTAATTATTTGTCATAAAAATTGCAATAAGATATTTTGTCTAAATTGCCCAGCCCTAATCCTGACTTAGACTACATTTTATGTGCTTTCAGGTTGCTGTTTTCTACTGTACAGCCAGAGAGATATGTGAGGTGTGTCATCCATTTTCAAGTTAGTATTCTACTGGCTGGGCGATAGTCCAGGGCTGTTTTTCAGTCCCAATTTGTCCCTGTGTACTATTATATTTCTATCCTAACACAAACTGTGACTGCTAGCATGAACTGCAGTCCTCTTAACCTTTCATGCTGTGACTGAATAGTACTTTTTTATTATTTTTTTTAGGTGGAACCAATTTTTCAATAGTTCAAAAAAATTAGTCATGTTATTTTGTTTGTTTAGTTGGCTTGCGGCTAGAAGCATTGTTTTACTTTTAATTGAGGATTTTTCCCTTTTTTGTACATTTCCACATGAATGAGTAATATTTGTTCTAACATTAAAAGACTAGAGCAAGTTAAGCCATACTTTTGAATCAATCAAGAGTCAATAATGACAAATTAAGAATATTAAAAGTGACGCTGACTTTCTGACCAACAATTTCTGTTTGGCTCTTTGGCTTCATCCTTTTTGTATTATGGGCCTGTATCAGCTTACAATGTGGATGACCTGTAATTTCCTACTACTAAATTCAGACAAGACTGAAGTCATTGTATTTGGCCCCAAACATCTTAGAAACTCGCTTTCAAAGCATATAGTTACTCTGGATGGCATTACATTGGCCTCCAGTACTACTGTGAGGAACCTCGGCGTTATCTTTGACCAGGACATGTCCTTTAACTCACACATAAAACAAATCTGTAGGACTTCCTTTTTCCACCTGAGAAATATTGTAAAAATCAGGAACATCCTGTCTCAGAGAAAAACTAGTCCATGCATTTGTTACTTCTAGGCTTAACTATTGCAATTCCTTATTATCAGGTTGTCTCAATAGCTCTCTGAAACATCTACAGCTGATCCAAAATGGTGCAGCGAGAGTACTGACGGAAGTTAGCAAGAGAGATCATATTTTTCTTATGCTGGTTTCTCTTCACTGGCTTCCTGTTAAATCTAGAATAGAATTCAAAATCCTTCTTTTGACATATAAAGCTCTTAATCAATCCCCATCATATCTTAAAGACCTGATAGTACCATATTATCCTAGCAGAACTCTTCGCTCTCAGACTGCAGGCTTACTTGTTGTTCCTAGAATCTCTAAAAGTAGAATGGGAGGCAGAGTCTCCAGTTATCAGGCGCCTCTCCTGTGGAACCAGCTCCCAGTTTGGGTTCGGGAGGCGGACACCCTCTCTATTTTTAAGACCAGACTTAAAACCTTCCTTTTTGACAAAGCTTACAGTTAGGGCTGACTGGGGGACCCTGAGGGGGTCAGCTGGATTCTTCATTTGCACAGCTGACTTCTCCTTTGTCCCTTAGTTCTGCACCTAGTTATGCTGCTATAGGCCTATGCTGCTGGGGGACCTCTCTTGATGCACTGAGCCATTCTCTAATTACTTTTATATTTAATATATATATACCGATATTGCATTACACTCACTCTGTTTCTCCCTGTGTCCTCTCTCCGAGTGTCCCTGGATGCTTCAGATCTGTGGTTGTTCTCCCACCAACTGGCCTAATCTCCATCTGTGGGATGCTGCTGCTGACGGAGAAACAAAGCAGGAGCAGGTGGAACACCTCTTGTTCGAGTTCCTAGTTTGTATCAAATAGTTTTGTTAATTCTCTGTAAATAGCGAAGCGAAGCAACTTCTCAAAAACTGACTGCAGTTTTTGAGAAGTTGCTTCGAATTCTTTGTCTCTAGTTATCGCGTAGTTTGATATTGTAGACTTTCTTGCCTCGGCGTCACCCAACGTAAGTTAGTTTTTTCAGTTGTGCAATTAGACCGTCCCTGCCTATAGTAGTTGCTATTTTTGTTTGAGTATTTCCTGTTGTAGTCATTTTTCGTTTTGTAGTTCTGTCACTGCATGTAGAGTCTTTAAATAAAACCTTTTTTTGCATACAGATTCTGTCTGTTCATTTCCTGTGCATGAGCCACTCCGAATTTGTAACAATTTCAGACCACATATTTTTCCTGATCACCCAATAAAGCCCAAGCATCATTTTATCTCATTATCCAGAGCTTATTTTGCACTTTGGGTCTGTTACGGCCAGCGCCTCCTACCCTGTGTGTGTGTGTTTTAACCAAATGTTGTGAGTATGCAAATAGGGTTGTGTGATCCCCACTCCCTGGTTGGACAGTGACAGCAGAGGCGTGGCTGCGACCAGGAGCCCAGTGATTGGTGCGGCGATCCCCAGGCCGACCAACCGAAAACTGCCAACTCCTTTAAAAGAGTTGGCAGTTCAACTGAACGGGGTGGCTGACTTTCAGCGCGCCATTCTGTATTCCTGTGTGGTCGAGGCAAGAGTGTCTGTGTGATAGGAATTGGGCAAGGGTTAGAAGCAAAAACTGATACAGCTTCATTTGATTACAGGTAGTTCCTTATTGTCTAGTTTCACCAGGATTAGGGGTGCTGACTCCTGTGTAAGTTTTGTTTTGTCAGTTCCCATTTAGTGAGCCTTTTTGTTCCGTTTGTCTTTTGTCCACCGCGATGGTAGTGTTAAATTCTCCTTATGAGAACTCTTTTTGTGTTTTGCTATTTTCTTTGATTTGAGCAGCACCCACCAGCCCTCTTCCTTAGTTTTGCCTCAGTTTGTATAGTAACGTGCACATTTCTGTTCAACCTTTTCTGTAATAAATAATTTGATTTTTACCACCAACAACTGTTTATGTTGCTTCCCTTCCCCCCCCGAGCCGGGGTTGTAACATAAAATGGGGGCTCGTCCGGGATCTTTCCTGTTAAAAGGGGTCTCGTAACACAAATTGTTTGTTAAAGGTAAGTTTGAATAGAGCGTGCCAAGTTAGACAGTGTGTATTCATAGTGCAGCAGTTTTCCATTGTGTGTCAGCCATGTTTGACTTGGAGTCATTTCTGGCTGCTCCTACTATTGAAGAGCTTGATAGCTGCCGTAAGGATGATTTGGCCAAAATAGCAGATCACTTCAGTCTGGCATATGCCAAATCAATTGTTAAGAGGGATCCTAAGGCCCTGATTATAGGTAAATTGGTGGAGATGGAAGTTCTGGTGTTGTCAGTGCAGTCTGACGAGGGAATGCATGTGTTTGGTCTTGACACATTGAGTGAGGGGGCAGGTGTCCATGATGTGGAGGATGAGCCTCAGCCTCATTTGTCGCAGGCCCAGCCGGAGTCTCAGCCTCAGCTTGCCCCGGTGGCAGCTACTGCTAGTGGTGGTGCTAGTGTGCATGTTAAGACACCGCATACGCTGCCTCGGTTTGACCCTATTTCACCAAGCAGCAATGGGTCACGAGATGAAGCACGGGTGAAAGTCCGCATAGCCCGTCTCCAACTGGAGTCACAAGAAAAACTGCAGTGACCGTGAAGCCCAGCTGCAGTATCAGCTGGAGGTGCGTAAACTGGAGATTGAGGGTGATAAAGCTGTAAAGCTACGGGAGCTGGAGCTCCAGGCCCAAAGGCTAACTCACATCCCACCCACACCTGCTAGCAACATAGGTAATCCTTCCACTCCCACCTCATTACCTTCATTTGATGTAAGTAAACGTGGCATTAGTACCCACTTTTCGTGAGTCTGAAGTGGATTCCTATTTTGGTGCATTTGAGCGCATAGCTTCTGCTCTGCAGTGGCCAGTTGAAGTTTGGCCTCTTTTATTGCAATGCAAACTTCATGGGAAAGCTCAGGAAGCTGCTGCTGCACTCTCCTTAGCTGATAGTCTTCAGTATGAATGTATAAAAACTGCTGTGTTGCGTGCCTATGAGTTGGTTCCTGAGGCTTATAGACAGAAATTCAGGAATCATAAAAAAACCCAAACCCAGACTCATGTGGAGTTTGCGAGGGAAAAGGGGATCCTGTTTGACAAGTGGTTAAACAGTTGTAAAGTGAATGATTTTGATTCCTTAAAAGTGCTTCTTCTGTTAGAAGAGTTCAAAAATTGTGTGACTGACCGTATCGTTTTATATTTGAATGAGCAGAAGGTGCAATCCCTCTCTGCAGCCGCTGTGTTAGCCGATGAGTATATTCTGACTCACAAGTCAGCGTTTTTGTCAGCTCCCGCTGAGAAGCCACGATATACTCTGGCTACACACAATAGTCATCCCAAACCACAAATTGTAGCAAAGCAGGATAGGGACAGACTGTGTTTTTATTGCCACAAACCTGGACATGTCATTGCTGATTGCCGAAGCTTTAAACGCAAATCACAGCAATCCTCTCCTCAGAGCGCGCAGCCGAAAGGCATCGGTTTAATTAAAACGGAGCCGCGTGCCTCATTTTCCGGCCCAGATGAGGAGGTTTATTTGTGTTTTAAGCCGTTTGTGTTTGACGGATTAGTATCTTTAACAGGTGAGCCATCTGTACAGCGTCCGGTACGTATTTTGAGAGACACCGGTGGCTCTCAGTCGGTGAATTTAGCTACTGCACTGCCTTTCTCTGAGCAGTCCGCCTGTGGCTATGGTGCTGTTCTATGTGGCATTGAGATGGGTTACAGCCCAAAGCCTGTGCACCAAGTACATGTGCAATCCAAACTAGTTACGGGTTTCTTTCCTGTTGCTGTTTGCAGTGAGCTGCCGATTAAAGGTGTCACGTTTTTAATGGGGAATGATATCGCTGGAGGTAAGGTTAATCCTGTTCTGGAGGTGTTAGAATCGCCTCCACCCTTTGAAGACTGTAACATATCCAACAACACAGATTTATTTCCTAACTGTGTGATCACCCGTGCACAAGCACGTAAAAACAAAGACCATGACGTTGAGGTGACTTTGTATGACAGTGTGCTTATGCCCGAATTAGCGGAACAGTTTAAAGCAAAGGATGAACCGGAGACTGTAACTGCGTCTCCCGGCAAACCCGCTGCCTTGCCGTTACGTTCCGACAGCGCAGCGCAGAATGACACTGATCTGTCTCTTCCAGTGACTCGCGAGTGTCTGAGTGCCGCACAGAAAGCAGATCCAACGCTGAAGAAGTGTTTTACCAGTGTGGTGAGTAACAACAATGCAAGTGGCGATAAAATCACATATTTGATGGAAAATGATGTGCTGGTGCGTAAATGGTCTCCTGCTGCTGCTGATTCAGACCCGTGTGCTGTTTATCAGGTAGTAGTTCCTTCTGTCTACCGTCAGCATGTGATGTCTGTAGCACACGAAAGCCAATGGTCAGGACACTTGGGCGTAATGAAAACTTATAAGCTCATTCTCAGGCATTTCTTTTGGCCTGGTCTAAAATCCGATGTTGCTAAATTCTGTCGATGTTGTCATGTGTGCCAGATTGCAGGAAAACCAAACCAGCTGATTCCTCCAGCACCACTACATCCTATACCAGCAATAGGTGAGCCGTTTGAAAAGGTAATTATAGACTGTGTCGGCCCGTTACCCCGTACCAAGAGTGGTAATCAGTATTTACTCACCATAATGTGCGCTGCGACCCGGTTTCCTGAAGCCGTTCCGTTGCGGAAAATCACAGCAAACTCCGTGGTGAAAGCTCTAACGAAGTTTTTCTCCACCTTTGGGTTGCCAAAAATAATCCAAACCGATCAAGGCACAAAATTCCAGTCAAGGTTGTTTAAACAGGTCCTCAGCGAGTTAAATATCAAACATGCAGTATCGAGCGCGTATCATCCTGAGTCCCAGGGAGCATTAGAGAGGTGGCATCAGACGTTAAAGTCCATGCTCCGAAAATATTGTCTGGAAACTGCCAAAAACTGGGATGACGGGGTTCCGTTTGTGCTGTTTGCTGCGCGAGAAGCCGTCCAAGAATCGTTAGAATTCAGTCCTGCGGAACTTGTTTTCGGCCACACGCCGCGTGGGCCGTTAAAATCCTTAAAAGATAAATTCCTGTGCTCCGCTGCATCTCCCGAAACAAACGTGTTGGATTATGTCAGCCGATTCCAGGAGCGTTTGCATCACGCTAACTCTCTAGCGAAACAGTCCCTTTCTTTGTCACAGACGGTGATGAAGCGTCGTTTCGATCGCGGCGCTATTCCGCGCAGTTTCGTGCGCGGTGACAAAGTCTTGGCACTGCTGCCGATCAGCGGCTCAGTGCTCTCCGCTAAGTTTTCCGATCCATACGAAGTCCGTGACCGCTTGAGTGATACCGATTATGTAATCAGTACTCCTGAGCGGAGACATAAGACTCGCGTTTGTCATGTTAACATGCTGAAATGGTATCATGTCTATGTTGCACCCGCAGTAAAGCCAGAGGTAGATGTTTCATCTCCTGTCCTTGCTGGCAGTTCCGCTCTGATTGTGACAGGGACACCAGATATGACAGACGGAGACGACGGCTTGGTGCTGCATCCGGCGGCGCATCAAAGCGCGCGGTTGCCAAATTCAGAGATGTTACAAGCGCTGCCGTCTCAGCTGCATCATCTGACGGATGAACAGCAAAGTGATGTCCTCGACCTAGTCAGGCGTTTTCCATGTCTTTTCAATGATGTGCCTAGTCGCACCACTGTCCTTCAGCATGACATTAATGTAAATAATGCGAAACCAATAAAGCAGCATCACTACCGGATAAATCCACAGAAGCGTGCGCTGATGAAACAGGAGGCAGAATATCTGTTACAACATGGTTTAGTTCCATCCCTTGGAGCTCGCCGTGTCTTTTAGAGGCTAAATCCGATGGTTCCCCTCGTTTTATCACTGACTTTAGAAAAGTAAACGCTGTCACAGTCCCTGATTCATATCCATTACCAAGGATGGAGGACTGTGTGGATAATCTTGGCACAGCAAAGTTTGTTAGCAAACTGGATTTGCTTAAAGGCTATTGGCAAGTGCCGCTAACAGACCGCGCTTCCGCTATTCCTGCCTTTGTAACTCCAGATCACTTTCTCCAGTACACCGTGATGGCTTTTGGCATGTGCAACGCCCCCGCCACGTTCCAACGCCTTGTAAACACCGTTCTTGCAGGGGTGCGAAACTGTAACGCGTATCTGGATGACTTGATCGTGTATTCCTCTACGTGGGGGAGCACATGCAGATTCTTGACCAGGTTTTCGTTCGGCTCGCTGACGCGTCGCTCACACTGAATCTGGCCAAATGTGAATTTGGCAAGGCCACGGTCTCATACTTGGGGAGACAGGTGGGCCAAGGTCAGGTACGACCCCTAGAGGCGAAAATCTCTGCCATTACTGGCTATCTGGTGCCTTCCACCCATAGAGCCCTACGCCGTTTCCTCGGCATGGCAGGTTATTACAGGTGTTTCTGCCGTAATTTCTCCACTGTCGTTCGTCCACTGACAAACTTGCTCAGCATTAAAGTTGATTTTGTGTGGTCCCCCGAATGTCAACATGCCTTCGAAAGTGTCAAGTCCCTTCTTTGCCATGCCCCTGTCCTCGCTGCTCCCGACCTCTCCAGGCCGTTTAAGCTGGAGGTTGACGCCAGCGCGGTGGGAGCAGGTGCAGTCCTGTTACAGGAGGATGCTGCTGGAGTTGATCGCCCAGTCAGTTATTTTTCCCGTAAATTCCTTAAGCACCAGCTATCATATTCCACCATAGAGAAGGAGACCCTTGCATTGTTGTTATCGCTGCAGCACTTCGAAGTTTATATTGGTTCAAGTCACTGTCCTTTCGTGGTAATGACCGATCATAATCCCCTTGTTTTTCTTTCTCGCATGTACAATCACAACCAACGCCTCATGCGCTGGGCGTTGGTTGTGCAAGAATACCACATTGAGATCCGTCATAAAAAGGGTACTGAAAATGTGTTGGCAGATGCCCTGTCCAGGGTGTGGTAAGTATAGGTGACAGTGGTATTAGGATAAACATGTTGAGTGATGATGAACCTTAATAAAAATCGATACGATTTTTATCTTAAGGGGAGGGGTGTTACGGCCAGCGCCTCCTACCCTGTGTGTGTGTGTTTTAACCAAATGTTGTGAGTATGCAAATAGGGTTGTGTGATCCCCACTCCCTGGTTGGACCGTGACAGCAGAGGCGTGGCTGCGACCAGGAGCCCAGTGATTGGTGCAGCGATCCCCAGGCCGACCAACCGAAAACTGCCAACTCCTTTAAAAGAGTTGGCAGTTCAACTGAACGGGGCGGCTGACTTTCAGCGCGCCATTCTGTATTCCTGTGTGGTCGAGGCAAGAGTGTCTGTGTGATAGGAATTGGGCAAGGGTTAGAAGCAAAAACTGATACAGCTTCATTTGATTACAGGTAGTTCCTTATTGTCTAGTTTCACCAGGATTAGGGGTGCTGACTCCTGTGTAAGTTTTGTTTTGTCAGTTCCCATTTAGTGAGCCTTTTTGTTCCGTTTTTCTTTTGTCCACCGCGATGGTAGTGTTAAGTTCTCCTTATGAGAACTCTTTATGTGTTTTGCTATTTTCTTTGATTTGAGCAGCACCCACCAGCCCTCTTCCTTAGTTTTGCCTCCTCAGTTTGTATAGTAACGTGCACATTTCTGTTCAACCTTTTCTGTAATAAATAATTTGATTTTTACCACCAACAACTGTTTATGTTGCTTCCCTTCCCCCCCCGAGCCGGGGTTGTAACAGGGTCACTCATTCGTCTGTGGACACTATGATTTTGAGAGCATGCATGTATATTTTAAACAGTGTGCAAGAAAACTGCATAACTTTAAAACCTTTCCTCAACTCTCACAGAGGCATGAACTTCTTCAGGCTTTTCTGAGTGCTGGCAACTTCCTCCCACCAGCTGTTGTAGTAGAGAAGGGGTACAGATCCAAAGTTGTTTAAAACAATCCAACTGGACTTTAAGACGTTTCACCTCTCATCCAAGAGACTTCTTCAGTTCTGGTGGTGGTTGATGTTGCCTCAGCTTATAACCTCTTTGAGGTGTGGTCAGTGCTATTCACATTCTGATGACCATTGCCAAGGCCCATCTGGTTCCTCAACGATGGTTGTTGGGAGCCAGGGAGTGACAAAGGGGGTCGTTGAAATGCGAGTTTCACCGAGCCCTCGTATGCTAATGGTGGTCATTAGCATGAGCCACTTCACATGAGTCATTCTGCTGAGTAGTTCTTTTGGGGAGTTTTGAAAGGACCTGATTGTAAATCGGTGAAAGATGATGTCGCAGACCACCCCCCCGTTCAGAGATGGCTTCTTCACTTTGACATGGATGGCTTCTTTCACACCTCTCAAACCATCTGTTCTCCCTGTCCAAAATCTGAACATTGGTGTCCTGAAATGAGTGTCCCTCTTTCTTGAGGTAAAGGAAGACCGCCAAATCCTGTCCTGAGGAATTGGCTCTTCTGTGTTGAGCCATGCGCTTGTTAAGTGGCTGTTTGGTTTCCTCTATTTAGAGATCTGAGCATTCTTCGCTGCATTTAACTGCATACACCAGGTTGCTCTTCTGACTGTGTGGTGTGGGGTCTTTTGGGTGGACCAGTCTTCGTCTGAGGGTGTTATTTGGCTTAAAAAAGACAGGGATCTGGTGTTTGTTGAAAATCCTCCTCAGTTTTTCAGACACTCCAGACACATACGGGATCACTATGTTGTTTCGCCTGTTCTTCTTCTCTTCAGTCCTCACTGGGTTGTTCTGCTTTCTGGATCTTGTGTGAGCCTTCACAAAGGTCCAATCAGGATATCCACAAGTTTTTCGGTGCCCCTTTCAGGTGCTTGTGTTCTTTTTCCTGGCCTTGGGTACTGGTGGGTAACTTGTCGGCCCTGTGTTGCAGGGTCCTGATGACTTGTGCTTGTGCTCCGGTGGGTGGTGAGAGTCATAAAGCAGGTACTGGTCTGTGTGTGTTGGTTTCCTGTATACCCCAACACTCAGACTTCTGTCCTCTTTTGGATGACCATGACCTCGATGAATGAGAAACTACACAGACATCGAAGGGGTACAGAGTTTTACTTAGGGGACTACAACATCAGAGAAGCAGTTGCACATCATACTTTTGAGCCAGAAAACCCATGAAGTGATTGTGAAGGGTACAAAATACAAAAAGAACATGATCATTATTATTGATGATGGTGAAGAGGGGCTCGTCATGGGAAAAAGCTATATAATACTCATCCATTGACCAGTATATTTTATTACTGAGAAATGTCTAGCTATGCGTCTCCTTGATATAGGAGTTCACTTCCCACAAAGTCAGAAAAGGTATTGCTGTGTTAGCCAAGAGAACCTGCTTGAGTACTATCCTTTGCCTGAATACATTGTGGATGGCATGGCACTAATAGTTCTCCACCATTCTTTGCTGTCATTGTAGGTAATGTCTGCTTTAGTTGAAGAAATCAAGGGTATCATTGTCAGGGCATTGCCAAACCTCTCTGAAAAGACTCAACTGCAACTGATTTCTAGGCTTCAGTCTTATGGCTTAGAATCAAAGACTTGAAATATGTACAACAGGAAGACGTGACTGACCTCTTCCCTGTTATTCAGCTCTGTAAGCTTTTGGATGCATTTAAATCAGGTTATGAAAATGTGGCTCGGTGTGATTTTGGCTTGAAATTAACCTTGCCACCAGCTGTCACTGGTAAATTTTAGCTTTGTGCAGATTTTTTTTTTTTTTTTTACAAGCTACTTTGTCAGTTTGGCATCTTTTAACAATCGTTCACTAATGTGTTGTTTTTCTTTGTTTTAGAGACAGAGATATATTGCCAAAAGTATTCGCTCACCCATCCAAATAATCTCAATCAGGTGTTCCAATCAATTCCATGGCCACAGGTGTATAAAATCAAGCACCTAGGCATGCAGGCTGCTTTTACAAACATTTGTGAAAGAATGGGTCGCTCTCAGGAGCTCAATGATTTCCAGCGTGGAACTGTGATAGGATGCCACCTGTGCAACAAATCCAGTCGTGACATTTCCTCGCCCATTTCCCACAGTTTGTCTAAAAATTGTGAGACAGTACCTCCAGAGTTTTGCTGATGTTTTTGCAGATGGCTCAAACTCTGGAACTCGAAATATTCATTCTCTGCCTCTTTTCAGATCCAGACACAAAACTCATCTGTTCAAGACTGTTCAAGACTTATTCTCTCTAATTGCCTCTTTCATTATGTAGGGTTTGTTTTATCTCTATGTATGTTTTTTTTTTTTTTTTAATCTTCTTGTATGGTTGTCAGGAAAATTCTTCAGTGGAGTCCCGACTTCTCCAAATTAATACTCAGAGTCGTCTCTCAAGTCAAAGCAAAGTTTTACTTGCGCAAGAAATCAACATGCACAGAACACAGTCTGGGCAAGTGACTGGCAAAGGGTGAAAATAGCACAGCTTTTATACAGACATATAAACATGAGTTACACATTTTGGTATGCGTTATCTCTAGGTTGCTACAGGCAGGTGGTTAGAACTGGTTTCTTATCCTTCAAACTCCTGTGCGAGTAGCTTGTGTCCTTGTTTCTCTTTTAGCACACATCACACTCACTGTATTACAATGAATAAGAACATTCAATCATCAAATACAATAATTTTCATAACAATGGTTTTTATCTGTTCTGTTATATTTGTTTTTCCTGTAAAGTGACCTTGGGTGTCAAGAAAGGCGCTTACAAATAAAATTTATTATTATTATTATTATTATTATTATTATTATTATTATTATTATTATTATTATTATTATTATTATTATTATTATTATTATCCTTCTTGCAGATGTAAGCTTGTTTCTCTTCTTTCTTCATTTTTATTGCATTGAATTGTTGCCATCTTAAAAATCATTTTATGAAACTAATATTCTCATTACAGTTATATTGATTGTACACTACAGAGTTCTGCTACAGTGGCTGATGTTGAGAACACCCTCACCCTACCCCCAACTCCTCGTCTAATACTGCTTGGTATGTATTTAGTGAATTGACATTCTATATTTTTCATATCAGATGAGCTTTTAAAGTTATCTATAACTTTTAAAGTTATCTGTATTCCAGTTCAGTGTGAACATTCTTCTAAGCACAGATATATATTCAAGACAAAATACTTTCTGAAATTACTCTAAATTCACAATCAGGTGGTCTAGTGTCCAGCAGTCACATGCGTACAGTGTGTGATTGGTGGACGCTGGATGATCAGCTATGAGACTCATGTCCTATTTGAGGGCATCCAACCAACATTTGTGACAGGGCTCGCTGTTCTGTTTTAAGTGGACTACATCTTTAACCTACAGTTCCAGGAGGAGGCTGCCTGTACACCTGAATTCATTCAATGGAAAAGCTAACTTTTTTTTTAACAGCAGTCAATTTGACATGAAATTGTACAGATGATACTGATGACATTGACTAAGGTTGCATTCTAGTCTAACAGAGCCAGGGTCCGGCTGTCTCACTGGAAAGCCTCTGCTACACTTATCCCTTTGATGCACAGGCAAACAAAAGGTACGACACTTCAGCATCACCCGTGCCAGGGCTGGCCCGGCTCT
>NC_072785.1:6297052-6355914 GCF_022539595.1 Amphiprion ocellaris
ACTGAGGGTCTGAGTATTTCTGAGAACAAACCCGAGTTAAACCTGAAGTTCTGCTCTGGATCTGTTCCACTGAGCTCAGATTAACACACAGCAGTGGACGTGTTTCTATGTTGTGGTTTTTCTTGGTGAGACAATAAATTGATTTGTGGCTCATTGTGGCAGCCTGTGTTAAGTTGTGACTATCCCCAGTTAACCTGGGTGTGTCCTGAACAACCACCATGGGATTAAACACCTGGCAGAATGACAAAGATCTATGTGGATAAAGAAGGATGTTTATTGGACTAATCGGTAGCATGATGAGTCAGACTGTGGTCTCTAAATTTATCTTTATGTGTTTCCTCTCATTGTTCATAAAAGTACGCAATTTTTATTTTGGCCATCACATTTCTTTTTATTGTCTGTAGATGATATTTACATGGATATAGACTTTATTAAGTAGTGATGCCGACATTTTTCAGCGAGGTCATCTTTATCTAATATCTTTATTTCACACACAGCCAGGTCTGGTCTGGACGAATCTGCGACGAAACATCTGGAGACGGAAATTATTAACAGTTAAGCTGATCATCAGTTAAACTGGAACAGGTTGGAATCGACAAAGTTCTTCACATTTTAATACTTAAAAATATTTACTTGGACTATTAAAGGAATTTTGTTCACACTGAGGTCATGAGCTCTCAGTGTGATGCGTCTACTCCCTCTAAATAAGACAAACATGTCTTCACTGTTTTCAGAGTATGTGGTGCGGAGTTTGGGACAGAGAAGTGAAGTGAAGTCACCACGAATTCTGACTTTGATTTCCGGTTCTGCCGGTAGCGTCCAAATGGGAAAAGGCTTTTTTTTGTTTAAACCTTAAAATTGGTAAAAACAGAACATTTTTTTCTTTCTCTACTTTTCACTTTTTGAAGTTAATTTTTAAATGAAAAAACAAAAAACCAAAATGAGTGTTTTTTTCTCATTTTATTTTGAAACAGAAAAACGAATGAGCGAACCATACATGGATTTTTATATCATATTTACTAAGTCTCAATAGTATCATAAAAAATGGTAGTGAAAATGATTTTCCAACATTTTTTTGTAAATAATGACAATTTAATGATTGAAAATAATGAGGAAATTGCTAGTGAGTTTAATGATTTTTTTTTTGCTAATGTAGGCCCAAATGTAGCAAGGGAAATTAGAGATGTAGACCATAACTATGAGTTTGTATTCAACACTAAGAATTCAATGTTCCGTGGTGGAGTTTGCGAGAGTGATGTATTAGAAGTGGTCCGGAAGTTCAAGGGTAAAAAATCTACAGATGATAATTCTATTGATATGTCACTTATAAAGGAAGTAATGGACTGTGTACTCAAACCATTTACTTATATATGTAACAAATCCTTCCAAAGAGGTATTTTTCCTGACAGGATGAAAGTGTATATATGTTTTGCGCAGTACCTGTCGCTCGTTCCTAGTGCTGTTCTCTCTGTTCAGATGCCGTCAACCTGGAACCCTGCGGAGCCTGAACAGGGTTTAACCGGCCACTGTGGAATTCAACCACGGCGGTCTTTCGTCCCCGAACCCAGTTCCAGGGGGCTGTACACAGACTTTGGTCTCCCTCGAACTGCTCCTTAGGGTCCCAGGTCTTCTTGGCATCCGGCTCGAAGGACCGAGTTTATGTTGGGTTTAAACCCAAAAAGTAAACACACAGCACAGGAAGGAAAGACAGTACTCACGAGCTCAGGTCTTTTACTTGCCACAAGGGGTGATAGAGACTGCGCGTACCGCTGCTTACAGCCTTCCTTCTCCAAAGAGTCTGTATCTCCCCTGCGTCTTTTTATTTGTTTCAGCCAGTCATGTAACATAGGGGCGGCATCACGCGTCAGCATAAGATATGTTAACAGAGAAAGTGTCACTTGCATCATCATGAGGTATCAGTTATTGCACATAAGTAGGAGGATGCGTGTCTAAAATGGGGGAAGAGAAAAAGTGCAGCAGTAAACAGATTGTACAATGCTGCACTATAAACTCCACCATTTACTAACAGATGCTGGAATAAACGACCTGCGGAAGTGTTCCTTCTTACACCTAGGGTGTACCAGTCTGTTGCTGAAGGTGCTTCTTAAGGAGTTCACAGTCTGATGCAGAGGGTGGGAGGAGTTTCTGATGATAGAAGACAGTTTGGCCATATGACAGTATATGTAGCAGACCAGAAGAAAACTTTTTACAAAGGCTGTATGAGTATACTCAAAGTGATAATCATATTTATTTTGATCAATATTGACATCATGGATATTTATCACGAACATTCAATGATTTTCAGGACAAAATATTTTTATTGCATTTTCTCATATAAAGGGACACACATCCATCATTGTGCTACATTACTGCTGATATGAAAATCCTTCAGCAATCCAGTACATCTCCTAGATGCAAAATATATATATTGTATCCAAAACACATTGCATGTTCAACATGTGGTTATAAATATGACTATTGATGTTCCCAACATGTCTGAGGCTACAGTAGAAAAAGACAGAGAAGTCTCAAATTTCTGTTTCTGCAGCTCTGAAACTCCGACAGGTGGGTGACCAAAAAGTACCTTGAAAAGAGCTAAAGGAATTCTAATGTCAGATTTGCCCAAGTTGAAATCAAGTCATTTTCGCTACATGGGTTGTTACCTATAAGTGGAGTTTTTTATAGCTTCATCCACATGAACAAATTTTCATTTTAAAACAAAGTTTTCATTTAAAAAAGACAAAGTGAAAAAGGTCTCTGTACAGATCAGAATTTTAACTCTGTCTCCATGCATACTGACACACCTGAAAAGGTTTATGAAATGACCATTCACATGTTCAGTAGTTTTACTGAACTGCACAACAGCTGTTAGCACGGACAACAAGGTAAGCAATCTGTAGCCTAAACTATTATCAGTCCTTTATCTACACTTAACTATTGGCTGTCAAGGTTTTCATTTTATTCCAGAAAGTGTTCATGTGGTAGAACTGTGATCAATCAAGGAACAACCATAATTAGATGATGGTAAGACTCAGTCTGTCATGGGTCTAGCCTGCCCCGCCCCCTTCTGGCCATCTGCTCCCCTGCCGGTGTGTGGCGGTCTGTGAAGGCTCTCTGCAGCTGCTGATTAGTGGATTTGGTGCAGCTGCGAGAGCCTCACATCTGCAGCTCATACCATCTGCTATAAAGGCCGGCTTCACACAGCAAGGGACGTGGGACCATTCTGCCTCAGTACCTCCAGCCGAACGGGATGACACGGAGCAGCCTGTTTTCCCCGAGCCGTCCGCCATATAGCGGACGTGGACCCCTGCCGCTCTCTGGAGAGGGTGTGGACCTTCCCCGCCCTGACTGCCCCAGTCGGCCGACATGAGCCACCGGACTGCCGCGCCCCTGGAGCCTGACTGCCCCCCTTCCCCCCAACATTGTGAGTTCCGGCCATAGTTGGCATTGTTGTTACTTTATTCACGAAAGGTAACTCAAAGACCTGTTCTAGTGGTCACCCTGCCTGACGTCTGCTCTGTGTCACACTCATCTTGGGTTCAAATCCCCCGCAAACCATAAGACAGTCAGAAAGATGGGCAAAAGTAGCAAAACAACGTAGCAAAAGTTTTGCGTTTTAAAATTAAAATGTATTTGTGCGGATGAAGCCTAGGAGCTGAGTTTTCTATGTGCAGAGCATTTTTAACATCAAAATTGCTGTCGATCATGTTCTTTTAACTCTGGGAATTCAAAATCGTAGTTTTTGCCATGACCATTGTTTTACTCATATCTTCACTAAGTACAGACTGATAGGTCCTTTACTTTCAAATCAACATGGACAAGTAGGTCAATTAATAAATAATGTAAAGCTTGAACATTTAAAGTTCCATGACAACTAAGAAAAAATTCTTGACTGAAGACAGTTTGACAACTTTGAAAGTCGGGTCAAGTTCCTGACTTTCGGAGGAAGCTGGAGCACATTGGAGGAAAACCTACAAGGTAACAGAACACGGAAACACCACACAGAGTCCACAGGACATTTGAACTGAGGACCATCTAGTGAGTCAACACTGCTAACCACCGAACTATGCTGCCCACTTCATAATGAAGCTCACAACAATTTCTTTTACTATTGCATGAAGATTCATAATGCATTATGTAGTGAAATTTCTGAGCAACTATCAAATTAATAAATACATTTCAAAAAATTAAATCACTCACAAATAAAGACAGTTTTGTTAGTGGAGTAAGTAAAATTGATTTAACAACGTTTATAGAAACTTTCAATTAAAGTTCAGAATTTCAAACTGAAAACTGTATTGTGCTCGTGAGGAAAATATGTGACTCTTTAGCTGTTAAATGCAGCTAAGTTGGTTGGTAAAGTCAGTACCAGTTTGAGTGCTGGTGCTGAACTAAAACAAATGTTTTTGGACTCAAAACTAAATCAAATTAAATCAAAGCCTTTAGTGTCATTATATGACAGTGCATATGCTGAAAATTGGGAGAAGGATGAAAAGCTCTGTAGACCGAAGGTGATAATTCTCTGTATTTTCATCATTCTGAGTGTAGTGCAGTATTAAACATTATCAGGTTATGCTGTGTTTTTTTTTCTATTATTACCAGATAACAAAATAATCAGTGAGCCCATATTTAGAAAATCTATTTTGTTTTTACAATCTTTCACTGTTTTTCCACTGATTTATAATTCTCAAGTATAGTCTAACCCAGCCATGATGTCAACCTGAAGTGATCCAAAAATGAAAGAAAAAGATATTTTTCCTGCATGTAAACAGCTAGAAAACTGGGAAAAAAAATAACACCAACACATATATGAATCCAGAATAGGCTGTGATTAGAGAAGTCCAGTGACTTGTGATTAGAGAAGTCACATTTCATTTGGAAGGACCTGGGTTTTAATGACTGGTTCTCTGTTCAGGTAAGTGGCCCAGTAGACCAAATTAAAGCTCCCAAACAGCACAGGGAACATGATACGGGAGATGCGGTCAATCTTGCTGACGCTGTTAAAAGTTTTCTTGTACTGCTCTGGCTTTGTCTCTGCTGTGGTCTTGTTGGGATCACTTAGAACACATTTGGAGATAGTGGGTAATGTAGAGTCTTTCGTGATGTTGGGAGCATAGTTAGCCACAGCTACAGCATAAGCATTGTTCTTCTTCATGACAGCTGCGTCCTTTTTCTGAAAGGAAAATGCCTGAGGGTTAGAGACCTTTAGAAGTAAATACAGATGTATGCAAAACTTTGGGCACAAGTGGAGAAATTAAATGTTACATTGCTGAAATATGTAAATACCACTTCTGTAATAGATATTAAAATCAGCATTTTCACAAAGCACTTACCATTGTCATAAACTTTAAAAAGTGAAGCAGTAGTTGTGACCTATGCACATGTTTGAGGACTCTAATGACTCACTACTTAATGACAAAAGTTTCAAGGGGTTTCATAAACTGAAGGAGGACCCTTAGGTTCTTCAGTAGAGTGTATGAAGTTTTTACCCTGTTTACGCACAGTGCAATTTTCCAGATTCAAAAAGCTCTGTTTTATTGATTTAATTAGTACATTAGAAAATAGGCTACATTATTCTGAATTCATCATGTGAGCATTTGCAGGCTACAGGTAGTTTCAACCCAATTTTGTTTCTGCTATCCTTGATAGGGAATGGCCATCATTTGGTCATGCTGGTCGTGACACAGAAATGTTGAAAACAGAAAATCCTATGCATTTGACTAAATTGTCTAGTTTACCTGGGGCTGAATTTGCATTCTTGTCTGATCTTGTTTTACATTGGTTTTCTATCCATTTCCCTGTCCTCTATTTAGCCTAGCACAACCAGCTGCTGTTGATAGAGCAAACTGGCACACATCTCCTGACCACACTGTAACAGTTTTACCTTGTCATTGACAACACTCTTTCCATCCCAGGCCCAGCCTCGCTTGGTAAAGTAGTTGACAGTAGCAAACTCAATGAGCGCAGAGAAGACAAAGGCATAGCAGACAGCAATGAACCAGTCCATTGCAGTAGCATAGGCCACCTTGGGCAGTGAATTACGGGCACTAATACTCAAAGTTGTCATTGTAAGGACTGTTGTTACACCTGAAAAGACAGGCAGAAAATTTAAAAATGAATGCCAAAAGGCCTTATAATAACCATTGCTTTCAATAAAACATTTGAATTACGGATATTCACTCTCCTTTTCTGACCACTATGAGAAAGCTTAGTTTTTCTGTTTATGTATTTTTTTGGTTTGTTTTGTTGTGAAATATGCCATGAAGTTGCATTATGTGTTTTTGGAACTTAATTAACATTACTTTTTTACAAGGGGTAAGTCAGAGTGGGTGCTTCAAACCTATCTCACTTGGCTCTAAAATTACCTTAAAATCATGGTCCCTTTCAGCTTCATTTCATACTTAAACCACTACATTTATTTCCTAAACTAAAAGTAATAGCAAATGAAACCCAATTTCGGAAATTTCAATCATTTCCAAAGCACATGTGACCTAAAACTTAAACCTATACTAGGATAATTTCTGAGCAAATGCAGATACAAGCTGCAGCTGTTTTGCTTATGTGCTGCACATGCTACACCATCTATGCAGTTAGTGTAAGAGGATAATTCGCTTTCCTTTTGATGTTCTCATATGTGCCAAGGTAATCTATAAATTCACACCTCATCAACCTCTGTATTTATTTTAGAATCAATATAATTTGTGCATTTTTTGTAATAATAATTTTCATTGAAACAAATGTAATTAGCATAACTCCTCTGGCTTCGATCTCATTATTATAAACATATTTCAAATTAAATCCACATGTGTCTGTGAACAAGTCTATCAACAAGGTCTTATTACATTGTGCAGGTCCTTTTGAAAAACAAAAAAGATATGTGACATTTGTTGAAATATGCATATGACTCCTAGTATTGAAAATCAACAAGCTAAACACTAACATAGGTTGCTTGTGTTTGGTTTGATGGTTGTCTGATCACTAGTTTGGACTAGGGTTGGTACATTTTTGCTGTGAAATTAGGGGTATTCACTACTTTATTTAGGCTTCTATCAAAGAGCTATCTAAATTACATAAATGTGGGAATGAATTGGTTTTGTGTCCAAGAGGTCATACTCTGGCCAATGGAACAATCTGCAATACAAATTTTAAAGTGTCTACAGTGAGTTGGCTTCAGCCATGAATTTTTCTGAAGTGTTATGAAGCCATTTAGGTCAATTTCTTTGCTGAGGGACAGGAATTACATTATGACATAGAGGAATTCTTTTATTCATTTCTCTTGGTAGCTGAGCCAGAGATTAACATTAAAATTACCTCAGCATGGGACAATCTAGGGAAAGACAGGATAAAATAAACAATAATACAAGTACATAAACCATCAAAAGTAACTACAAGGTGTAATCAATAATTATAGATACATAGTAAAAACTGTATTCCATTTAAATTTAACTTCTATTGGGTCTGAAGTAGTCTTCTAGTGCAGCATTACACCACTCCCAGAGCTCCAGCCAGGCATCCTCGAAGTCCCATTGTTTAAGCACACAATAATGTGTAGTATGCACTGGATCTTCACCACTGTTTCAAAGAGGCAGTCCACTGGCACACACATGGGACATTTCAGGTGGTTTGCATTGAATGTTCTCCATGAAAACTGTACAAGATAAAACTGTTGTTTATTGAGACTCTGCCTGTTGCACTCAGACTGGTGTTTCAGAACAACCACCGTTCTAAGAATGTGGCCCATACAAGTTGATCATGCAGACTGAATAATACCACAGTTTCATGATAATCACATTACTGATACTGACAAATGTGGTAATTCAACTTGGTTTATTTCACATTTTTTCTTTTGTATTTTCAGGTAATCCTATCAAAAGTCTGCTCCACATGCTTTAATTTCTTACCTGGTTACACAGATCACATTTCTAAATCACTGTGGCATTGGCCATAATGCTAAACTTCTTTAGCAAAATAGGGTTTAATTTTTGCAATAAAACATAAATATGGTACAACGTTAGTAATAATAATGAAATAATTCTTTGAGTCATGATTTTGCTGGTCAGTAACAAACTGGTGACATGGTTGTGAAAGCTTTTAAATTACTTCGATATTGTTATTTACCAGAAATAATGTGTGGACTCTGCTTCTTTTGAACACATCTCTTTTTTTTTTTTTTACTGTTTTACTATTGGACCATTGTAAAAGAAATTGGGAAAGCTTGTGCAGCAATGCTTATTTAAAAATGAAACCTTGATGCCTATATCCAAAGTTGTTTAAATCAATCCAACTAGACTTTAAGAAGGTTCCTTGAAGACGTTTCACCTCTCATCCAAGAGGCTTCTTCAGTTCTGGTGGTGGTTGATGTTGCCTCAGCTTATAACCTCTGTGAGGTGTGGTCAGTGTTAAGGCTGGAATATACTTTCTGCACGAACGAGCCGCGCAGAAATCAGCTGCACGGAAATCCGTGCGAGAGAACGTGTGTGCATTTATACTCCGTGAGGTTCACGGGAGGCCGGGCAAGATGGCGGCGACAACACAAGCCTTTTGAAACGTCTCTGGAAAAAACTGGACTCCAACGTTGTATATCGCTAACAAAAGAAGCCAAACAACTATACAGTGTGTACTTAAGGTATTTAAGCTGTACTGGGTCATATCGGGACTACCTAATAACATTCTAAACTAAATAAAAAGACATTTTGTAAAGAGCGCGAAAGAGAGCCTGTGCCACTCAGTGTTGCTAATGCTACCGACAAAACTTTTCAAAGACGATATGAGCAACTTTTTGAAGAAAGGTGATAGCAAACGCAAAGAAAGGTCACCGAATACTCCATTAACCAAGAAAGGTGAGCATAACTACGCCAACATGGACACTACAAAGCCACGAGAAACTGAGGAGGGACTTGTACCTCTGCCTGATACTCCCAGCTGCAAAGAAGGCTAGCTTGACTGAGCCGGAGCCATCTTTGTTCGAGCTACAGAAAACCACCCTAAAAGCGGTAAATGATAGAGCTGATGATTTAGCTCTGATGATAAACAGCAACGCTACTGACATTAAAGAAATATAGAAATCGCTGGAGTTTGCATATGAAGAAATCAACGATGTCAAGGTAGAGTATAAAAAGCTGAAAGAAATGTGTGATAAACAGCAAACGGAGCTAACCGCAATAAAAGAAAGGCTGTGTGATATAGAACGTTACAAAAGGAGATGGTGTCTACGGTTGCACGGTGTTCCTGAACTGGATGGTGAGGATATAAAAATGAGAGTGACTGAGATCTGTGAGAAAGTTGCGCCGGAGCTGAGAACGAAAGTAGCGGAGGGAATCGATGTAGTGCACAGATTGGGCCGACGAGACAACACTTCCAGAGTCAGGGGAATTATCATTCTTTTCGCCTACTGCACCGTGGGAGATGTCATCTGGAGACAAGCCAAAAACAACGCCTACCTACGAGAAAACAAGCTCCGCTTCAGCGAGGACCTGACTAAAGAAGAGAGAGATGCCAGAGCGGCGCTATGGCCCATCATTGAAAAAGCATGTAAAGACAATGTGAAGGCTTACTTTGTGGGAGCAAGAGCCTACGTGAACGGCAAAGAAATTCGCCCTAGCTGCTCACTGTGAGACCAAAAGATAAGTGTTAATGATGTAGGTACACACTAAGCTTTATACATAATTATCATGAGTAACTTTGGAATACTACATAAAGGCTTTGATTGATGTTAAAGGTATACATCATCACTTGAGTTTAATTTTAAAGCACAAGGTTATGTTAGTTTTTGTGCTACAGTTTGCATCAGAGTGGTTCAAATTGTGTTTACTCAATGCAAAGTCAATTGTTTACAATTTACAAGGCTTTAATGTTATATAGGAGTCATTTTAACAGCTGACATTTTTCAGAGGACTTTTTTTCACTGTTAAGTAAGTAAATCTCTTTCTCTGTTCTAGAGTTATCACTACTGTGTGTTAATACTAGGGGTCTGCGGAATATTGTGAAAAGGAAAGCTTTTTTTCTGTTCTCTAAGGAGGCCTAGGTGGACTTTATACTTTTTCAAGAGACTCATTCTTGTTCTGAGGACAATCAGTTTTGGAAGAACCAATGGGGAAAAGACTTGTGGCTTTCACATGGATCAAAAAAATCAGCAGGAGTTGCTATTTTAAGAGACAACTTTAAAGGGAAAATACTGGAAAAATCATTTGATGAAAAGGATCACTGGATTTTATTAATAGTAGAATTGCATTCACATAACTTTCTGATAGGAAATGTTTACGGATATAATTCGGTAAATTTAAACAACCTATTAATAACTGAGATAGAGGATAATATCAACCCACTCATGCGCAAATATCCATCAGCTAAAATACTTCTTGGAGGAGATTTTAATATGGTGTGGTCACAGCAGTTAGACAGATTCCCCCCAAGGCATAGAGATGGCGAGAACAACTTGGTTCATTTTTGTAATCGAACAAACTTAGTAGATATATGGAGACAACGTAATCCTAATGAACAACAATATACTTGGAGCAACAAAAATTTCACTTTATCATCTAGAATAGACTTTTGGTTAATCTCAAGAGATATGGAAGGGCTAGTAACTGAAGTATTAATTAGCCCTGCTATTATGACTGATCATAGATCTATTCTTCTTAAAACAAATTTAACAGCTCAAGAAAACAAAAAATTTACAAACTGGAAATTCAGTAACTCTCTCCTGTCGCATAATGACTTTACCAAGTCAGTCAAAGAACTCTTTGAACGATACTGGAATTCTGCAAATGCTGATAACAATTATGGAAGATACTGGAAACTTCTTAAGTATGAAATCAGAAAATATGCTATACGGTTCAGTAAAGAATTGGCTATAAAGGAAAGGGCAAAGATTGAGCATTTAACAAAAAGTTTCACAGATATGACTTTAAATTTAGGAAATGATAACGAATTAACACCTGAATTAAATAGACTTCAAAATGAATTAGATGATTTGTATACTGAGAGAGCCAAGGGCGCCTTTGTACGATCAAGGGTAAAATGGATAGAAGAAGGGGAAAGAAATAGTAAATACTTTTTCAATTTAGAAAAGAGAAATGCAGAGTCAAATATGTTATCTAAATTAAAAATAGGTGATTTGATAACTGAAGATGCCTATACAATCTCAAAGTTCATTAGTAATTTCTACGCAAATCTTTGTAAAGAAGATGCTTGTAACGATAGCTCTTCTGTACTTAACAATTTAAAAAATGTAACAAAACCAAGTGACGACATTAAGAAAGCATGTGATGAAACTCTATCAGTTGAAGAAATAAAATGGGCGATTAATAACCTTAAACGTAACAAGTCACCAGGAAATGATGGTCTTACATCTGAATTTTATCAACAATTTTCTATTGAAATTTCAAAATTCCTACTTGCAGTATATAATGAATCCATAATTAAGGAAGAATTACCTCACTCATTGAAGCAAGGTATAATTACCCTAATTCCGAAACCCAAAAAGGATCTACTTCTCATCGACAATTGGCGAGGAATTACTCTATTAAATAACGATTATAAAATTCTTGCATCTATTATGGCTAAAAGATTTTAAAAAAGGATTAAATGAAATTATTCATGAATCTCAAAGTGGTTTTATGCCAGGAAGGCATATTTCAAATAATATCAGGCTTGTGCTAGATTTAATAGATTATAATGAATTAATCCCAGATGATCCCTTAATACTTTTTCTCGACTTTCAGAAGGCATTTGACACTGTCAGTCACAAATTTATCTTTGATGTCCTTTCTTTTTTCGAATTTGGAAACTTTTTTATAAGTGCTATCAAAACATACAAAGATAACAATAGTTCAGTGAAACTCCTATATGGTACATCGTCAAGGTTTAACATAAGTAAAGGCGTAAGGCAAGGTTGCCCAGCCTCTCCTTACATTTTCTTACTAGTTGCTCAAGTGTTAAATTGTTTAGTTTCTCAAAGCGCCATTAAAGGAATTAATGTTCTTGGCAAAGAACTCAAAATAACACAGCTCGCAGATGACATGACAATATTTCTGAAGAATGCTGACGAAGTTCCCATAACTTTATCCACTTTCTCAATATTTTCGAAAGCATCAGGATTAAATTTAAATTTAAAAAAAATTGAAATTCTATCTATAAGAAAAACCAACAATACTGAAATTTGTAGCATTCCAGTTAAAGACTCAGTTACTTATCTTGGTATTAATATCAGTAATAACTCTAAAGAGAGAACGCAATAATTTTGCTCCTATTGAAGATGCTATAAAAAAGAAATTTAACTGTTGGCTGGTAAGAGATTTATCGATATATGGAAGAGTCTTACTAAGTAAAGCAGAAGGAATGTCAAGAGCCTCTTATGCCTTCAGCTCATTATTTGTCTCCAAATCTACATGTTCACAACTAGATAAAAATCTTTTCAAGTTCATATGGAAAAACAAACCTCACAAAGTGAAGAAAATAGTTCTTATTAATCCTCTAGCTGAAGGAGGACTAAATGTGCTGACATTTGATGTCTTTAATCAAACGATAAAAATAAATTGGATCAAAAGATACTTAAAAAATGTTAACAACCTATGGAACTCCATTCCTAATTATCTATTCCAGAAAGTAGGTGGCCTTAATTTTCTCTTAAAATGTCCCTTTTCAATAGAAAACTACCAATCAAACTTGCAAACTTTCACCACCAAGTTTTATTATGCTGGCAGCTTCTATACAAACACAATTACTCTCCTCACCACTGTATCTTATGGAACAACTCTTATATTTCACTCAGAAATAAGACTTTGTACTTAAACAACTGGTTTATGAACAACGTAAACACTGTAAAACAACTCTTAAATGATAATGGTGAGTTTTATAACTATGAGGCATTCTTAGACACTTACCATTTTGAGGTTTCCAGGCAAGAATTTCATACAGTGATCAGATCGATCCCTTACAATATAAAAATTCTTGCTTGTAACATTCAGACTATCACACTCTCTGCTTTGGAGAACCCTATTTCCATAAATGGCATGGATTTGTTGAATAAAAAATGCTCAAGTAATTTTGTTAGAAGTGGTCTAGAGTATATCACAACTCCAGCTTGTAAGTATCGTTCAGTATGTCTGAATAAAAGACAATGGAACACAGTCTTTTTAATGCCTCATAGGTATATACTCACAAATAAAATAAAAGAATTTCTTTATAAGATTATCCACAGATACTATCCTGTTAAAGCAAATGTATATCCTTTTATACCAGACATAAGTAACCGGTGTACTTTTTGTGATTGTGAAGGAGAAACTGTCGAGCATATATTTGTTGATTGTTTTCACTCCACTTCCTTTTGGTTCCATTTAGAAAGATATATCTCAAGAATACTTAAAAAAGAAACCATACTCAAAAAAACAGATATTTTATTTTACTTTAACAACCCTAATTTCTCTGTTGATGAAATATTATTAATCTGATTTGTATATTAGCAAAATTCTTTATTCATAAGATGATTTGGCTAAAGAAGTTACCCTCCTTTTATGTATTTGAAACTACAGATTTCCAATGTCCTAAAAACTATTGAAAAATTAAATCAAATGAATAAAAAATTGATAAAAACATTAAGAATCTTAGAAAAATACAAATTTATTACCCCATCCTAGCAGACCCCTTATTTTTTTATTTATTTATGTTATTGTATTTCTATTTGCTGTTCTTTATGTTTTATGTATGTTTAGTGAAATGTAAATCTCTAAAATGCAATGTAATTAACATGTGACGCTTTGTTGAAATGAAAATAAAAGATTAAAAAAAATAAATAAATAAATAAAAAATTTATACTCCGTGCGCGTCTGCTCCAAAACTGCAGGGGGCAGTGTATCGCAAACACACGTCTACCTGGTCTACTCTGGTACTAAACTAGAGAAGAAGAAGTTTGCCATGGTTTACACCACTTACAACACGGCATTTTACAGAATAAAAGCATTTCAGCAGTTAGTTTTAATTTCACACCATGAATACTTCATAACCCGGTTACCACGGTGATCTCTGTGTGATGAATCATATAAGTGCACGTATTTCTAGACGTAAGCTGCGAGTAGGTCCTGGCCCTCCGCCATGTTTTTCCGCGCGGCTCCGTCCGCGTTGGTTAGAAAAATGTGGAGGTGCGCGGAGTGGAAATTTTCCACACGGAAAGGCCGCTCGAGGGGGCGTGGGGGCGAAAATGACGTAATTTTTCCGCACGGAGCCGCACGGACGCGGCAAGCATAAAAAAAGCTTCATTCACATTCCGACGACCATTGCCAAGGCCCGTCTGGCTCCTCAACGATGGTCGTTGGGAGCCAGAGAGTGACAAAGGGGGTCGTTGAAATGCGAGTTTTCACCGAGCCCTCGTATGCTAATGGTGGTCGTTAGCATGAGCCACCTCACCTGAGTCATTCTGGTGAGTAGTTCTTTTGGGGAGTTTTGAAAGGACCTGATTGTAAATTGGCAAAAGATGACCACCCCCCCACCTGTTCAGAGATGGCTTCTCCACTTTGACATGGATGGTATCTTTCACGACTGTCTAAAAAACTGAGGAAGATCTTCAATAAACACCAGATCCCTGTCTTTTTTAAGCCAAATAACACACTCAGACAAAGACTGGTCCACCCAAAAGACCCCACACCACACAGTCAGAAGAGCACCCTGGTGTATGCAGTTAAATGCAGCGAGGAATGCTCACATGGGGGAAACCAAACAGCCACTTAACAAGTGTATGGCTCAACACAGAAGAGCCAGTTCCTCAGGACAGGATTCGGCGGTCTTCCTTCACCTCAAGAAAGAGGGACACTCATTTCAGGACACCAATGTTCAGATTTTGGACAGGGAGGACAGATGGTTTGAGAGAGGCGTGAAAGAAGCCATCCATGTCAAAGTGGAGAAGCCATCTCTGAACGGGGGGGGGTGGTCTGCGACATCATCTTTCTCCAATTTACAATCAGGTCCTGTCAAAACTCCCCAAAAGAACTACTTGGTGAAACTCGCATTTCAACGACCCCCTTTGTCTGGCTCCCAACGACCATCGTTGAGGAGCCAGACGGTCCTTGGCAATGGTCGTCGGAATGTGAATAACACTGACCACACCTCACAGAGGTTATAAACTGAGGCAACATCAACTACCACCAACCACCAGAACTGAAGAAGCCTCTTGGATGAGAGGTGAAACGTCTTCAAGGAACCTTCTTAAAGTCCAGTTGGATTGATTTAAACAACTTTGGGTAACCATGACCTGGATGAATGAGAAACTACACAGACATCTTGATGCCTATATGTAAGATGTCACCAAGCAGTATCAAAAATGAGGAAGATTTAGATTGTATCTATATTCAAATATGCATAATTCCCTTATTTCACTATTTATTCATTTTTTCATAGTTTATTTGATAGGGACAGATACAGTCTTAATAGACAAAAGGAAAACAGCTATCCAGGGCAAGCATCACAGTTTTTATAGCAACAGCCACTCTTAGGAGGGCTTTTAAAGGACCAAGAGGTTGAAACAGGGAGATAAAGAACTGAAAGCCAAACAATTAAAACTGTATGCAGCAAGATACAAAAAGGCATGCATTTAAAAATATTACAGTGAAAAAAATTAGACATGAGAACAGGACTAATAGCTGAACAGGCTTTTTAGCAGCTGGCTGTTTCTGACACCGAGACCCTAAACCCTCCACTTGGTTCTTCCTAACAAAATCCTTCCAGACACAACCTTCCCCTTCTGGTCTGTTTGTTGCAGTGGGTAATGCCTGGATTTATTAATGTGTATTATACTGCAGTGCATAAATAGAAAAAAAGTATTATGAAAGCCCCAGACAGGTCCCTTGATGTTCATGCAAAAGGGAAATCCAAATGTGAGTGATGTCTACTGGCAGATAAGGAGAGTGAGGCAGCATGACCCCTGTCTGGTTGCCTGCCTCTGCAGTGGCCTGATAAAATGTTTACCTGTCAGCATGAACACAGTTTACGATTGGGACTGTAAACCTGGGGAGAAAGCCCAGCAAGTGCAAGTGACAACAGGCAGGACTATCATGGGAATCCAGGCACGATTGCTTGGTTTTATGCACCTTGCACAATAACAGTTCGCAGAAGTAAAACATTTTACTGATTTCTAAATTATGGTCCTGAACATGTATTAAGAAATGGTATCCTTAAAATAACAAATTAAGTTAGGAGTAAAATGTTTCAACCTTCCTTTCATAACTACAGGAGCATAAAAATTGTGACCTCCAGACTGAAAAACACTTTCTATCCCAGAGTTGTCCAATCCATTTCCCCCCTACACACACAACAGACACACTATGTGCAATAAAGAACTGAATCTTGCACTGGACTGCACTTTACACTCATCCTACTGCTCATGTGCACTAACTGTTTACATATTTATATTTGTATATAGTGTGCCTTTTTCTATTTTTTATCTATTTCGCTGTGTGGAAACACGACAATAAAGTTTTTTGATTCTTGATAACTAGCACTGCTTTTAAAACAGATCAATAATTGGGTTATATTTACCGATGCAACTGTTTTTGAAGTGATAGTATTTTTCAATTACATTTTTATGGAGCTGAAATTAATACTTTCTGTGACAATTGTTGCAATTTTGTTTTATTTTGTTGGTTTAAACTGATAGAAATCTAACATAGGATTGAAAATTCTGTCAGGAATTATTAATATGCCACCTTATTGTGGTCTGTTTTTTTTTTGTTTGTTTGTTTATTTGTTTGTTTGTTTTGGTCATTTATTCAGGCTTGTTTGGGCCTGTGATTTTTTTTTTATTTTTTTATTAGGAGTACGTTGAACTTCCTCTGTAGTACAAGCACCTCATGTCTTTATAATTATACTATTTAGCCACAAAATTAAGGCCACCTGTATATTGTATATTGTGTCAGCCTTCATGATGTGGAAACAGTATGGCCCATCATAGACATGGGTCCTTGAGGACACTCACATGGTCTCTGGCACCTGAACATTGGCAGTAGATAATCTGGGTCCTGTGAGTTGCAGGATAAGGCATATTTGGACCAGACTTATTCTTGTGCATCTTGTGGATGCTTGGTAGAGGGGTTTGGAAATATAGTCAGTGGCTTGGAATCTTTGCCATGTTCATCAAACTGTTCCTGGCAGTTTATGTAGCGTAACAGATTGACCTCCTGGGGAAGAACAATGCCATCAGGGAGCGCTGTTGCCATAGGTAAGTGGGCTTGGTCTCCAGCAATGTATAGGTGGGTGTTGGGTGTCAAAATAACATCCACATGTAAGCCGGAAAGCAAAGCATCCTGTATACTTCAGCTGTCAGTGGTTTTAATATTGTGATGGGTGTATGTGAAATGCCATTAGCTGACAATTTACATAACAATTTTAATTTTGATACTGTAAGGGGCCACTGGGGAAAATTGGCAACCATAGCCACTGAAAACAAACATAAGTCCCTGCTGGTTTTGTGCAGGAACAATATCACAGTAAAGGTTTTAAACTAGACAGTTGTGCTGTCGGTCTTGATAAAATCAGAGATAGGCAACCATACTTTGTGCAAATCTCAAATTGAAACGGAACAGTCATCTTTAACGGTTAAGTGAAACTGAATATGTTCTCATTTGTTCTGATGAACATTCCTTTGTTATTTTAAACTTGGCACTGTAGAGAGCAACATTTGAGTGCCTTAACTGTTACAGGTAGGAGTGTGGCCACTTCTATATTTGTTTTCAGTCTTGAAAAACAACCCAAAATGTTAATTTATGCAGTTTTTGTTTGTTACTTTATTTCCTCTGGTATACTGCAGATGCACTGACCACTAACTTCAGAACAAACAGTGTAAATCAGTGAAACAGTGAAAAATCACTGTAAACACTGATTTTTTGAAGACTTTTTTTTGCAATTTTGGAATTTTGACTCAATTACATAATGATGAGATGGGTGAGACATAAGAAAGACAGTGAAAGACAGCAGGGGAATGACATACAATAAGGACCCATGCTGACTCTATTTGAACTGTGGTGTTAAAATCATTTCATTATTGGGTTGAACCTGGAACACTGGATTTTGTGGATGTTCCATTTTTATACCATTTTTGTATTGTTTCTGTACTCCCAGGCCACAGTCATTGTTCCACACTAAAACTTCCGAATTAAAATATAACGGCAGTATTTTCTGTAATTCTGAGGTTTTTGACAAACCCCCAGGGCAAAGTATTGCAACATTTTTTTCAGCACAGAAACCTGCAGGAAGATTTCCTTCCTAAATTAATACAACAGCACATCTGAACTCTGTCTGTCCTGCAGTACAAAGATATTTGTTAGCCAAACATCTTGGCAAGTGAAAATTCTTGTGACGCAAACCATAGATATGTCAATGTCTGTTTATAACACACTTCGATCAAAAACTAATGTAGTCTCGTTGAGCTGTCCTGGAATCCATCCCTACCTGCATGATGGTTACAAGGTAGGTGTGTGTGCATTTGAATAAAGCTAGTCCCACAATGCATGAGACCAATTAACTACATACAAGCACAAATACCAGGTAGATTGTTTTCAGCAATCACATGATCATTGGTGGGATTGTTGCAGAAGTGCAATTCCAGTCATGTCGTTGTGGGTTCAATTTTATATTAGTGTGATTTCTTTCATACAATAGTGTAATTGCTGAAAACAATTGTCATCTTTGTTTGAAATAGAAATCAGAATATATGTATTTTGTCTTTTACATTATATATTTTGTAAAAATTGTAATATTAGTCAAAGAGGGGATCCTGCAAGTACTGAGGATGTATGTAAAATGCAGTTCAGCCAAAAAATGTGAAATATGAAAATGAAAAGACTCACCAAAGACCGTTCTAGCTGGCACAGACTCTCGATTGAGCCAGAAAGAGACCTGGGACAAGATTACTGTCATGATGCAGGGCAGATATGTCTGGATTACAAAGTAACCAATCTTTCTCTTCAAATGGAAGTGAGCTGTCATGACTGTGTATTCGCCTGATAACAACAGAGAAAATGTTAATGGAGAAAGGAAGAGAAGTCTTGCAGAGTGAGAATGTCACAAATAGAAGACGTAGGTAATTACAGAACTGTATTATCAGTTTCATTTGAAGTTGCATGAATTTCATGCATGAATATTGCTTCATTCATATATATATATATATATATATATATATATATATATATATATATATATATATATATATATATATATATATATATATATATATATATATACACACACACACACACACACTGCAAAGCACTGCTCATCGGGATCCCTAGGAAGAGCCTGCAAAATCTCAAGTATATTCAAAACAGCACTGCTAGGATCCTGAAGAGAGTGTGGAAGCAACACCTTATCACATCCATCCTCCGTTCACTCCACTGGCTCCCCATATCCTCCAGAATACACTAACAAAATCGCTCTTCTCACTTATCAGTGCATTCACAGCAATGCTGGAATACCTTAAAGAACTCATCTGTCATCAGTCATCAAAAAGAAACCTCCGCATTAATAACTGTCACCTCCTCCGCCTGCCCAGAACCAAACTCCCGACCATGGGAGACAGAGCCCTCACCTCAGCCACCCCTCACATATAGAACTCCCTCCCTGAGCACCTGAGAGCTCCACAGACAGTGGATGTTTTTTAAAAAAGGACTAAAGAGCTTTCTTTTTAACAAAGCTTTTAATTAAACATGCCCATGAATGTTTCTATTTTTTATTGTTTTTATCTGATTGCTCTGTTTTTATTAGATGATTGTTTTGTTTTTATCCATTATATATCTTCAATGTAGCGCTTTGAGATTTTGCCTCAATGAAAAGTGCATTACAAATAAAATGTATTATTATTATTATTGTTGTCTGTTTAATTTGCCCAAACTGTTTGGAACCCTCCGCAACACTGGGGCAGGCTTTTCCGGTCTCTTAGTTGGTCTCTGTTCTCTGCGTTTTAGGTGCACGGTAGTAAATTCTGTATTCCACTCTTGACAACTATCCTTGCCTTGTGTCACTTGATTTTGGTTAGTTCCTGCTCTTTGTATATCTACTTCTGTATAGTTAGCTCTGTTTGTATCTTGTGATTCGCTGCTCTAGTTTTGTGTCCCTCGTGGGCTTCCGTAGATTCTCCTTATAGTCATAGTTCTGATTTGGTGTTATTCCCAGTCTTGCCTTTTAGTGTCACCCTTGTCCCTGCTCTCTTACCTTTTGTATCTTTTTTTTAGTGTGTTGTAAATAAATTGTTAAAACATTATTCTGTGTGTTATGTCTCTATGTCTGCGCTTGGGTCTCTGAACAAACCGTGAAAATGCTCCCTTATTTGTTAGTTTTGATTTTACTTCCTTCCTCTTCCTTTACCTCCTCTTGTCAGTGTTTCCCTCCTTTTTGATTGCCCTCTTTTTTCGTTTTTTTCATTCATTCACCAAAAACAAATACAACATAAATACATATACAAAAAAAATATTTGAATGAAAGGGTGGTAGAAGGAAGTAAAAAACTTATAAAGTCTGCCCCCTATCAACATAAAATCACTGACAAGTCATTGTCAAATTACGCTATTGAACACAGCCATCTTTCAATAAATTCAGCAAAACCATAAAGCAAGTTTGCTGCTACACAGCAGTGTCATATTTTTTTCAGTAATGAAGCTTTTAGACTTATCTTAGAAATAAAAATGGACTTGGAATTTTTAATTTTCTCATTAGCTTTAGCTGTGTTTCAAGAGTCATCTGTGTCTAAGGTCCCCGATTATATCTTTGTGTCTATATATTCCTGTATCTTTCCCTATCTTTTGTCAGTTTGTTCTGTCTGCAACTGTTTTTGCCTCCCAGGATACCTGCCTGTTTTCCTTGTTCAAGTTGAACTGCCTGGTTTTCTTCATCTGATTCAGATTTTTGGTTAAGTTTTTATTTTTTTTATCCTATTTTATTACCCACTTCGCCTGACTGTTTGTCTGCCTCTTGTTGGCTGCCTGACTTTTTCCTCATGCCCTTCATGCTTATCTTGTGTGACAAAGTAGGTGAGAACTCACCACCTGCCCCCTGACGTTAATTTCTTATCAATGCATTTTGCTATAATTTAGCCAGTGCTAGTGTAACTTTGTGGCACATCATATGCCAGCTTTATTTGTGTTAGCATCATATTAGTTTGCAACAAAGCACATGGGTGTTAAAGTGAACACACAGCTATTAATTAGTTTAAGTTATTCTTTATATATTATATTCTTTACATTATATTCTTAAGTTACAAGTCTAATGTGTTATTTTTGTTGTTGTTGTTTCTTTGGTCATACTTGTCTTTCTTTGTTCCTTAAAGATGACTTACTGTACAGGACTAGTGTTAGGGAGAAGGCAGCCCAGAATTTTCTATTCAGACAGCAGCAAGATCCATATGTGCATCTCCAAAGAGAGAGAATTGTACACATTTGTGCACATTTGTGTCGGTAACTAACCCTTGAAATAGATAAATATGCTCACCGGTGCTGGATTTTATGGTCTCTTTCCCCACAGTTTGGCCCAGCAAGTCATACTGGTTAAGTCTTGATCCATCAGCTGCCACATCCACTGACTGGGAAGCATTTCTAGTCCAGATGTAAGTAACCTCTGTCTTAGTATAGGCATCTGATGCAGAGAGAGCAAGGGAAATCTGATTAAGAAAGCAATGCTACAAATGTCTACAACATATTCAACACAGGGTGCCCTTATTTTTCTGCCACCACAAAGGACAGCCCTCAGCAACTGCAATGTTTATGCAATTATCTATGTCTGCAAATTGGTTATTTGCATGTGTCTGCACTTTCATGTTGGAACAGGCTAAGCTAATGCTGTGTTAATGCAGAATAACTGACACAGTTGCAGCTGATGCAATTAAGGTACAGTAAATTCTAAACTGAGTAGAGCTGAATCAACATTCTGCATGCTGTGAATAGAAAAGACATGATCTTTTATTCTTAGACATTATCATTATTTATCTTTAAATCAATCTTGATCCTGTTGCATGCTAAGGAGCAGAACAACAATTTATTGCCAGGCACATTTCAAAGCAAACATACAAAGAATCCAGAGATCATTTCTCATAGTGGTAAATTTGGTGGGAGACCATCTGAGAAGACAGCAAACCCACAACGTTCACCTAAATGGAATACGTAAGTTGAGTGTTTACATCAAAATGTCCACTCATGGCCCTTTTGGAAAGAACAGGAGGTAGTCCTCAAGATAAACACACCTCTGGAGAAGAGGAGATTGCATTCTTTACTGTGACCTCCTGACCTATATTTCTCCCCGTCTCCCCAGAGCTTTACAAACTGCAATGAATTGAGCAGTTTTAAATCTCAAAATGAAGGAAATTCAACATCACTGGAGTGATGATTTGAACACCTGGACTCAATATAGGATACCAGGTCATCAGGACCAGTATTGAAGAGCATCTCATATCTGAATAGTGTTTTTACTTTAGCACACTTTTTCAATGCAACTACGCGAAGGTGCCGTCCTGCCTGCATTCATTAACCAACTCATTGACCCATTCTGCTGCAAACCTCTCCTCCCCCTCCTGATGTTGTACGCTGGTCCTGTAACGAGTACAAAGGCTATGCAAACATTACTTTCTTTCTGCTAAATGGGTGAATTTAGAAAATACAATTGGCTTCCCAATTTAGTAACTAAATTTGTTATCCCTCTACCAATTGCTTCCAGTGATGATCATTGTTAACTAGTTTATCTGTGCTCATCCATTCACTGTCTACCTGTTAAGTCATTGTTGTTTATTGTTTTAAGTTGTTTTAAGTGTAGTTATGCTACATTTCTACAATCCAATCTGCCAATATGAAACCGGACACAACCTGTGATCAAATACAAGTACACAGGTGCAGGATATTGTATGAGTACAAAAGTGTGCATACAGTATCAGTACAATAACTGAAGTACAATGTTGACACATGGTATACATCTGCTTCAATTCCATTCTACAACAATATATGGAGTGATATGGACAATAATATCATAGAGGTTGTCCTGCCTTTGTGTTTCGGAGGTACTTCTTTGAAACCACAACCTCACTCCTTTGTTTCAACACGTTAAATTTGAGGGGTGACTTTAATGCATCTTGTTCAAAATAAAATCAAGTTCTTTAAAATCAGGTGCAAAATCAAAAATTGTGGCACTATAGAAGCAGACATTTCTTTGATTCTTTACTTTCTCCTTTGTTTCTCAAATGTAAAATTGAAATAGGCACCTTAACCCACTGCCTGTGGTCATGTTACAAATTACAAAAATACTGGTCTGATATACTCTGTGAAATGCAAAAGGTATTTGACAGAGATTTAGACATGGATCCAGTGTCTTTGATTTTGGGATTTCCAAATAGGAATGCAACTACTGCAGCTGGCAGAAGGCTATATAATATTCTTACTTTTGCTGCTCGGAAAGTGATACTGTTGCAATGGACGAGTGACAAGGCCCCTGGTCTTAAGAGCTGGCACAATGCTGTTTTTGAGCTACTTCCTTTGGAATATCTTACAAATAGGATACACAGTAAAACAGATCAATTCTATAAAGTTTGGCAGGCGTACCTAGACTATCTTGGACCGGAGGTTTCATCTATAGCCATACAAGGAATTGTCTGACTTGTAATGCTTTATGAACAGAAATAATTATTTGTGTGTAGGAATAGTCTGTTTCCTGTGACCTCTTATGTATGCATCTGCGTGTATGGGTATAAGCATATGTATATGTATGTAGGCACTTATGTATGTGGAAGTATATGCATATGTTGTACATATTGCTAAGCTGAGCTGTTTGTGTTTGTTTTTTTTGTTTGTTTTTGTTAAATGATGTTTGCGTTTTCATTGGTGTTATTGTGTGAAAACTTGAAATCCTAATAAACATATTTTAAAAAAGAAGATAATTCTAAAAGCAACGGGATCCAGCGGAGTTCTAGCACAGTGTACATAGAGTGTAATTTGAAAACAGTGCCAATATCCTCTAAGGTTACAGGCCAAGGATTAGGCTGAAGGTGATATGCAAGTGTGTACCATATGGGTGCTGAGAATCTAATAGGACTTACAGCTACCAAACTTGAGAGGACATGAATGGGAGTCCATGGGAAAATCCTCCAGGTGCATGGGACACTCAGCTTGAACTGTTAACCTGGGAATGAAAAACAAATACACAAACAGGACTGTTTTCTTAACATCACAATTTGATTATTATACTATCTGAACATAACAAACAAAACTCTTATTTCAAAGCAGATTATTCCAAATGACGATGATGACTGTTAAACATTAGCAGGCAAAGGACCAAATGTTTTCACTCGAGTTGGTAGAGACCAAAACTACAGCTGAATGAAAATGAATATCAGACTTAGGTGACTGGAATCATCAAAAAAAAAAATTAAATTTTTTTTTTTTGTGTGTGTTGCGTGACTACTACTAGGGGCTGCACAGTGGCTTGATGGTTAGCACTTTGGCCTTGCAGCTAGAATATCCCAGGTTTGTGTCCCAGCCTTCCCTGTAAAACAGGCCAGATTAACCCCCTGGCCAAAGTATACCCCGGAGAATATTCAGGCCTATGGCAGTTTATGCCTCGGGGTATACTTTGGTTTAGTCCAGTTTATACTAGTTGACACATAAAGATTAAGCATGTTAAGCTCTTACTTGCTAAGTTATTTAAAGGTTGTTTTTTATTTACAAAGAGGTATGCTTAGCAAGCAAATCATTATGAAAGAACATAACTAGAATGTCGTTGAGCTGATTACAATTTTAAAAAAGTTTAAATCAAAGGAAAAACTGAATTGAAAACTAAAAAAATTTTAAGAAAAACATTATGAAAGAACGTCCACATTTGCTGGTGTTGCTTTCAATTGTTTCTATATGACAGATTTCATTACAACATCTCTTTGTATTGTCTTTGATTTGTACTTAAATTAAGATTGATTTGATCTGTGTGTAATAGGCCAGATTAAACCCCCGAGCAAAGCATACTTTAGTTTAGACCAGTTTATACCCCGAGGGCTGAAATAGCCAAGCATATTCCAGAATATACCCTTCCAGGCTAAAATATATATCATGTAATATGAGATTACATCAAATGAATTTTATCTTAATTTAAGCACAAATCAATGAAATTAAATCAAACATTTTAGGCAAAACAGGGCTGTACAGTGGCTCAGTGGTTAGCACTGTTGCCTTGCAGCTACAAGATCCATGGTTTCTGTTCCGGCCTGGGCCTGGGATCTTTCTGCATGGAGTTTGCTTTTTCTCCCTGTGCATGCATGGGTTTTCTCTGGGTACTCCAACTTCCTCCCACAGTCCAAAAACAGGCTCAGGTTAATTGGTAACTCTAAATTGTCCATAGGTGTGAATGTGAGAGTGTTTCTTTGTTTCTATGTGTAGCCCTGTGATAGACTAGTGACTTGTCGAGGTTGTCCCCTGCCTTTGCCCTAAGTCAGCTGGGATAGGCTCCAGCCCCCCACGACCCTACTGAGGATTAAGCAGTGTATAGAAAATGGATGGATGGATTTTAGGCAAAAAATACTAAGATATTATGCTGATGTAATGATTTATTTATAGAGCACAAACCAAGTCAATCTTAATTTAAGCACAATACAAAGGCAATATAAACAGACATTGTACTGAAATCCACTATACAGTAACAACTGAAATTGAAAATAGCCATTGTTGATCTTCTTTGATAATGTTTTGCTTACATCATAATTTTATCTTAGTACGCAATTCAGTTTTTCCTTTGATTTGAACTTTTTAACTTTTTAGCTCAAGGACATTCTAGTTATGTTCTTTCATAATGATTTGCTTGCTAAGCGTACCTCTTTGTAAAAAAACAAAAAAAAAACAAAACCCTAAATAATTTAACAATCAAGAGTTTAACAAGCTTAATCTTTATGTGTCAATGGGTATAAACTGGCCTAGGCCAGAGAACACCCTAGGGCAGTGATGTCAAACATACGGCCCGCGGGCCAAAACCGGCCCACCAGACGGTCCATTTCGGCCCGCAGGACGACTTTACAAAGGATAAACATTACAACGACATAACTGTAAATTGCAAATTAGTAAAACTATAAATTTAAAATAATTTCTAGACCTTGACAAGTTGTTTTGATCATACAGTAAAATACTAGATTGTTCACTTCCAGATAGCTGTGACTGAATGTTTTGTGTTTTTGTAGATAAACTGTTATCTGGCAGTTACAATGCATGTGTAAATGAGGAACTGAGGCATAATAGGCTACTGTTGAGACTGAACTTGTTTTCCATAAGTAATTTCAGGTTCATAATGTTTTGTAAAAAAGATAGTTCATTAAATGTGAGCATTTTCAGAATGTACTTTTTTTAAAACAAAGGGGAAAAAATTTGAATTGTGGTTATTTATAGGTTATTATGCTGTGATTTTACTGGTGTGGCCCACTGGAGATCCAACTGGGCTTTATGTGGCCCCTGGACTAAAATGAGTTTGACACCCCTGCCCTAGGGTATACTTTAGCCTAGTGGGGTATAAACTGGCATAGATCAGCGTATAGCCTCGGTTATAAAATGGCCCAGGCCAAAGTATACCCTAGGGTATACTTCGGCTGGATAATCTGGCCTGTTACTCTGGAATCTTTCTGCATGGAGTTTGTATGTTATCCCTGTTCATGAGCTCCCTGAGCTCATGCTCAGGTTAATTGGGAACTCTAAATTGTGTGCAGGTGTGAATGCGAGTATGATTGTCTGTATAGGTAGCCCTGCAATAGACTAGCAACTTGTCCAGGGTGTCCCCTGCCTTCACCCTAAATCAGGGCCTCTAATCAGCCACACACACAGCACCAGCACTCCCAGAGCGAGAGGGAGAGAATGGAGGAGGGAGAGACCAAGAGGGAGAGAAAGAGGATTGCCAGTTAAGCAGAGGTGGGGAGCCTGCACATAATTTAGCTCCACTAACTTGTCTCCAATGGAGTATTATTTAAACTAAATAAATCTAATCGACCAAATTTTTGTTTTTAATCTATTTCCTGTAAGCGGAGGGCGGAGCACAGTCCTGTTACCTGGAGGGGAATAATGGGAGTTGATACCCCAATGGAAAATAGACATTCCAGATGCATTTGACAGTGTATTATGTGCATACTCCAGTTAGAGGGGTTGGGTGCTGCAGCATGTTGAATTGTCAGATGTGATGTGAGCTGGGCTGATTGGAGGGCTTATTTGGGTATGCAGATGAGCAGACTGCAATGAACTCGCGATTGTCCCTGTCCTTACATGGCCACAAAACCACTGGCAGAGGACAACCAATATCCGTTTGATTCCTTGGTGGCAGATTAAGCAGCTGGAATGTGCCATAGCACCTGAGAATGGACAGAGTCAGGGATAGACAGTAAGGAAGGCCGTAACCTGGATCCGGCTGCTGACATTGTGCTTGCCTGAACCTCAATTCAATCTCCCAAGTGGGAGAAGCAACAAAATGGATAGATGGTAGAATTGGTTCTGGTTTGGCTGAGACCTCTTCAGAAGTGAACTGCCTTGAGAGAGCATCTGGTTAAACATTTCTGGAACCTGGACAATAGGACAGAGAAAAGCTAAAGTGGCCAGAAAACAGAGCCCGTCTGGCTTGCTGTGAGTTTAACTATTTGACTGAATCTACAAGAGATTCTTGTGATCGGTCCACACTATGAAAGGCTGCTCAGCTACCTCCAGCCAGTGGCACCATTCCTCGAGGACTAACTTAACTGTGAGCAGTTCACGGTTGCCAATATCATAATTATTCTCAGCAGGGGCCAGTTTAGAAAGCAGAGGGATGTACTTTTTGACCATGGGGGAGCGCTGGGAGAACAACGCCCCCACTCTTGTGTCCAATGCATCTACTTTGACAATGAACCGAAGACTGGGATGAGAAGGCTAGTGGTGTGACTAGCAGCAGTCCAGGTTACTATTTTGCCCATAGACCAGCCTATGTAGAGGTTGGCTTTCTAAACCAGAGATATCCTAAAACCATTGGAGTGTGGAGTGAGTCTGTGAGGTGGATGCTGTCTTTCTGTTTACCTGGGCTAGAGTCAGCTATTCAGGGCTCAGGCTTCTAAGGGGGATGGATTGGAACTTCCCTGTAGGGATTTCCAACTGGGCCACAAGGCTGTGGTCAATTAAGTTTTCCTTGGCCCCAGAGATTGTGAGGGTGGAGAATGTGAATGTTTGATTCAGCCAACAGAGGGAAGCAGAGATCTGCAAGTGAAGGGGTGACAGCAGCATGGCTCAGCAGTACACCCCCAGTTACTGATGAGTCTGGTCTTTTTCTGGGTGGACAGGACAGCTGGCCACGTACTGTCCCAATTTCTCACAGTAGATACAGGCATTGGTACACACATAATATAACTCCACTAACTTGTCTCCAAGTTAATGGAGCTTTATTTGAACAAAACAAATCTGATCAAATTTTTTTTTGTTTTTTTAAATATGTTTTCTGTGCCATTTAGTCAGTTGGCTAGTTTTATGTAATCCAGGGTGCAGGCAGGCTTGGGGAATCGGTGTCAGAGGGGAGACAATGGAACAGGCTGAGGGTGGCCACCAACGGCAGCGAGGCCGGGGGAAAGTCCAGGGGGAAGAGCCTATGGTGGCTCGACAGTAGAGGAGGCAGAATCCACAAGCATGGTCTGGAGTTCCGGATGGAGCTGGCAACAGTGGCTCGGCAGGCAGGCAGTGGACAGAGTGGACTGGCAGGAGGTACACTGGTAGCTGACGCTACAATCTGGCAGTGAGTGAAGTCCATTGCCAGGCTTTATTGCTGCTGGTGATCGGATGCATGCAGCTGCTTCCCATCAGCGCTGATCACCATCAGCCAGTAGCCCAGCAAGAGGGGGGAGGTGCCGACAAGCAGCAGAGGAGAGAAAAGCGGGGGGCAGACAGATCACAAGACAGATGCAGAGGCAGGGAGAGATAGAGGATAATAGGTAGAAAGAAAGGAAAAGAGGGAGAATGAGGGAGAAGGAGGGGAGTTGGGATGGGGATCATGACAGAAAAGGGATAACATTAGTCATTAGTACCTCATAGTGTAGAGCAAGGTTCCATCCTCCATGATTCTAAGTAGTTTATTGGGCATGGTCATGTTGTGGGCCACAGATTTCTTGCCATTATGAAAGAACGTGTCGGGGGTCCAGATCTTACTAGCCATTAGGTTGTTGAGAGGCAAAATGTTCATTGGTCCATGGAACTTCAATCGTTCATCCTTCCAACTCTGGCGGAAGAAAACGTCTACAGTGTACTCCTGAGAGGAAGACAGAGCAGGTAAAGCAGTGTTAAGAGGCTGAGCTGAGTGAGTGAGAGAAATACAAGTGGTAACTAATCAGTTTGACAATGTTTTGTTTTTTCCCTCTACAGGATGGCAATAAATCATGCCAGTGAGCCAGCAAGTAAAATGCCATGACTATGGAACCTGTACACTGAAATAGGACAAACATGCCCCTATCCCAATAGATGTTTTGCTGTACACAAAGTGCTTGTCTCAACCATAGATGCTGCTGGGTGACAAGAGTGGGGTGTTTTGGAGTTTAGGTTAAATTAATTCAGCAAATCCTGAATCTTAACCTTGTTCATCACATGTAACATTTATATTTTAAATCCAAATTGGAGCTGCACAGAAACCAACATATTTTAAGTAGTGGAGGGAGGCACTGTTGGGGGCAGAATGGTCCATATTTAAGAACCAACTGCAATACATGTCTGTACACTTCTAATTAAATAGTAAGATTATATTCTTCTGTTTCTAAAATTTTCCATATGTATGTCATTATATTTGATGACATATTTGATCCTTCTTGCCATGGATGTGCAAATCTGTACAGAAATATTTCGCCATTCTTCATTTCAGCTTTGCTGGAGAGCTTTTGCTGCTACTGCCGACTCCCAAATATTCTAAAGCAGTTAGATTAGATCAAAGTAACTGAAAATTCTTAGCCATTCATAGTCATTTTCACTTTTTTCCTTTTTAAAAACTTGCATGATTGTTGGAGTGTGTACAATCACAGTTATGCTAGAAAACCCCTCTCCTGTCAAGAGACTCTGAGTCATGTTTTCATTGTATTTAAATAAACTCGCATTCAGAAGGCCAGCCATAAATGTCATTGACTTACATGTTTTAGAATAATGCACACTCATGACACAATCCCACCTCGATGTTTCACATCTTGCTGTATGCATTCACTGTAATAGTACTGGTCAGGTCTATTTTATATGTCCTGGACCCCATTTAATCCAAGATAATGGCTGTATATTTTAATTGTTCTGACTTTATGAAACCAACAGTCAACAAGTACATCAATTTAATGTGAATCCAGGCTGAATTTTTAAAGCTCTTTTATTCAACTGTGTGCACATCTTGTGTGCTTAAAAAAGTTAGCTTTGTTACAGGCTCATTTAAGGGCCAACCAAAAAATAAAAAACGCATGAATAAAAAGTAGAATAAAATATTCTCTTTAAGGGTAACTGATATTCAGTCTCATAATTTGTCAAGTCTAAAAATACACAGCTGAACCTATGAGTTGAGCAAGTTTTCACCAGGGTAATGAAAGATGGCTGCTAACAATGAGTATAGACCAGTCATTTGGATCTACAAAAAGCTAATGGGTAAGCGACACTTATCTTTGTTTAAAAAACAAACAGAATGTAACAATTTGATAATGATATAGAAATCCATCCATCATCTATATACCACTTAATCCTCATTAAGCAGGGGGGCTGGAGCCTATCCCAGCTGACTTACGGTGAAGCCAGGGGACACCTTGGACAGTTCGACAATCTATTGCAGGGCTACATAAACAGACAAACAATCACCCTCACATTCACACCTACGGTGTGAGTGAGTGAGTGAGTGACATACAAAGTGAAGTGCCATTATCTGCTGCAAGTTTGATGGAGACGTAGGATGTATTAAATATGAGACCATCTCGTTTTTCTGTCTTTTGAAGGTGCAGTCGAAACCAGAACTACTTCCATCCTTCTGCATTTTACCTCTGTGGCACTTGAATATTTGAGAAAAGTCAGTTGGGGGTGGGTAATTGGTTGGGACTGTGATGAAAAAAAAATTACAAAGGTTTTTAAGGTAAGAAGTGTGTTTTGTGTGTTGGTGCATATGTGTATATGTGCGCAGAAGCATTGAAGTAATTCAATAAGAGTGTCAGCACACTGGATTTTGATATTTAACTGTGACCATTTAACATGGCTAAACACTTTTGTGTTTACTATTGACTTTAGTAAAAAGAAAAGGTTTTAATGATTTCAGGTTTATATTAAAGCAATATTATGCAACTATTTTTCTTAAAAATCTGCATCAAAATTATTTCGATGGTGAGAGAAAATGATTTGGTGGTGAAAAGAGAATGTTGCCTTTTGTACCCTCTCCACACCCCAAGTGCCTGTTCTTGCATTACGTAACTTGTATGGTATGTTCGCAAAAAGTGCATAATGCTTTATGGCACTAAGTTACACATCACCAACTATGGTTCTTCAGGTAGCTGTAAGAAGTAGTTATCTCATTATTCTCAGTACAGACATCATGACGGAGGTGAAGAAACAGAGGAAATAAATCTTAGACTGGCTTTTTGTTTTTAGCTACTACTACATGTTTTTATGGACTGTATTCAAGTGGCAGCTGGGGATAAAAAAAATGAAGTTTTTCTTAACTGCCGTTTGTGGCATTGATTCATTATCCATTTGGTAGGAGGGTGAATGGTACAAAGTAACCTAATGTGTAAACTACAGCCTGTTATTCAGCTAAAGTACACATGGCATTTACTCGCCCGTTGCTCTGAACAGTAAACTGCTGTTGAAGGACAATAGTTAAAAAGTTATCGGAGTGAAACACTTCTTCATAAAAGATCGTCTTGATTATTTTTTTAGAACGAGTGTTCATCTTGTATATAGACAATCTTTGACGTTTTGATGTAAGACAGACTAAGACATGGCAGAAAAAGTTGCAAAGACTACATGTATACGCTGCAGTGGCTAAACGTTTGAGCCTAAAGAAATTTTCGTCTTTGTAAGTATCAAGTTTACAAAGTACTCGTATAGAGGCCACAAAGTTATGAATTGTTACTTCAGGAAGTTTTGTAAATTCTGTCGTGTTTTGTCAGCTACCGATGTTAGCAACATGTATCTGTTGTGTAGCTGTTGTATTAGCATACCACATACAGAGATGTTGATTGCATATGTATTTGTATGTTCCAGTTACCACAAGTTCAAAAGATGCCTTCATAAACTCAAGAAAAGAAAGCCTTGTGTGTGGAGTATCTTTTGACGGTTCGCTGGCTGTCTAGCAGTACAGTTACGTGTTGTGAGGACAGCACAATTTGTCCCTTTGGCCTTCAGTGGAACCACGTCTCCTACCTCATCAGTAGAACGAACCCGAGTTGCCTTCTCGTTATTAATGGTTACAATTCCCTGGGTGGAAGTCCCAGGGTGGCCTTGTCAGGCCGGTGTCTACATCCAGTAGTTGTACGTAGTTGTAGCACCCTAGTTTATCTCACTCCCTCCACACGCCACAATCATGAGTAAAGGCCATGTTTTTCATGATGTTTAAAAAAAAATCTTTGTAATATAAAAGTGCCAAGAATTACAGCAAGACATGTTTGTTTTACTGTGGTGTCTGCCAGTTCTATGCAACTCATATGCAAGCTGGTTGCACAACTCAAATCAACATATTACTTGTAAATTCTGTCACAGGTACTACAATCATGTTTTGCAACAGTATGTTGATAATGTTCAACATTACTGAATAAATCTTGACACAATATTCCCTCAATGTCATGTTCTACTTACTGTTGCTGAGGAGCAAATGCTGACAACGCTGACATATTTCATCTTGTTTGGAAAGCCATCATACACAAATTAGGCTATGAGTGAGTTCACAATTTTGACTTCAATGATATTACAAGGCCTTTATTCTTTAATTATTCAAAAACAAATTAATTCATTTTGATCGCAGTAAACTGGGTTTGGCAACATTATGTAAATATGCAATAAGTTTCCACTAAAGTTTAAAATAATGTTCTCTCAATAAGGTTTTTTACATGTCACACTGTCTCCATCATTAACAAGAGATCAAGAAATTACCTGCACTGACAAACTTCATAATCACAGAACCAGGATTAATTCAGTGGGAAACTGAGAAGATACCAGGATTACTACTGCCGGACCATGTTGACTTAATAGTATGTAGCTGATTATAATTACCATAACAGGCCAATGATTCATCACACTCATTGAACTTGCAATCATAGTTCCCTATATTAATAATTTTCATTTAAATCATAAATTAAAATGCATTATTTGATCCTACTGATTAAGTCCTCAAAAACATTTCAGTTATTTTTTTTTTTAGCATTCAGGGCTTCAGAGCCTCCTACATATTCCAGATTGTCACTTTTGTAGCTTCCTTGTTCATACCTGAAGCAAAAATCTAAAAAAAAAAAAAAATTTCAGAACTAAGTGATTGTTAGAATGACTGCTTGAGGTGAGCATTCAAAACTTTCAAAAAAAACCCCCAATTTTCATTTCACACTTCGTCTATGTTGTCTTGGTTTCTGAAGAGATGATGTCCTATAGTCTGAGGTTTGAGACTTGCCATATCTGTGTCAGATACTGGTCCAAAACTGGTGACATAGATGTCCGTCTTCACTTCTGTTACTCGATCTGTAAAGACAAAGAATGATATTTATGATAAATAAACCTGTGCAAAACAAAAGCAAAACTTGATGTTATGATGTCCTATGGGCAGTTATCTCCTAAATCAATTTAATTGATCGTCAGAGAATCACTGAACTAGCTCTCCATCTAATGGGTCTAGGTTCATGCAGCCCAGAGGGATCTTAACCAGGTGGGATTCTGAGGAACGATAAAGCTGGTCGGCGAGGAAATTCGCCTAGCTGCTGACTGCCTTCATCCAGATACCTATTCCGCTTCCTCTGATAATTAATCCAATTGAGTAGCCACTTTTGAATGGTGAAATTAATCTACCAGTCACGTCTGTTAACGGCAGCTTTCCTCTAAGCGGACTTTGCACTTGGTAAGGTTTAAAGTTAGAGGTTTGGACATGAATAACCCCAGGGATAAGTTTTAAAAAGGCCACCCACAGCCCCAAAGACTTATGTAACCTTTCAGAACCTTTTTAGCTGTAATGCACACATTAACCTGACTTTTAACCACCAGAGAAAATATATATATGATTAATTATTGTGATAGGGATAAATTGAATTTCCAATCTGTTAACTTTAATTGCAGGATAAATGTTTATTATTTCAGCATGAGCACAACATAAACTCAGAAATTACAAAAATCAATGAGTCTGATTCAAAACATAAACATTAATATTCTTCCAATTGATTAACGCGACTCATGAATGGAACAATGCTTCTATATAAGAAAAGTAATAATCACCCAGAATAAGTAATTTGGAGGGGGCGAGCAGTCGACTTGGTAAAAACCGGCTGCTCACCTGAAGACTGACGAGCCTCCAAGGCTCATCGGCTCAGGGGGAAGCGGAGGGGGTTCAGTCCAGATTTTGATCTGCCTGAATCCTTTTTTTTTGTCATTTGGGCCAGTAAAAACTTTTTTATAATCCACTCTGGTGTTGTTCCTCATGGAGACAATAGAGTTCAGTAATGTTCTCTCACTCAGTGTTATTTTTAGATCACAGTCCTCTGTAATCCTCAAACAGTGCAGAAAGAGCAGTCCTTCAGTCCATTTTCCAGTGGAACAAGTATTTCCTTGAAGATCATGTTGAATCACTCCTCCAGAATTGCGTGGCAAAATCCTCTCAGATCAGACCTGCTGCCACCTGGAGCCAGTCAGACGACTTGCTCCGAGTGGCTACCTCGCAACAACTCTCAACTTGCTTCTTTATCAGGTGTATTTTATATCATACGCTGAACTCCCTTCAGGTTTTGCATATGCAATGACAGCATACTTAATTAACATGAGCAATAAGCTCATGCTCTCCCCCCTCCCAACTCACGCCCTCTTCCACCTCATCGATCATAAGACCTCTCTGTGTTGTTGAAGAACTAAAACTATCTGTTTTGGACTATCTAGCCAGTCCACCCAATGTCTCCTGTCTGCAGCTCAGAGAAGGCCCCTGATCGGGAAATGGAGAAGCTGATGTCAGCGTCTAACTATCACTGACATCCCATTGTGCATCCTTTTGCACAATGTGCACAGACTTACAAAAATCCCCGAAGCCTATTTCGAATTTAATAACCTTTGCGGTGAACATTTAACCCTAGTTCACTTTAGCTCTTGACTTCTTATACCCCAGTTTCTTATGGAAATTAAAGTTCTTTAAACATCTCAGTTTCACAATAATCAAATCTCTTAACCCTTTGATGCATAGACCACATCAGGAGATACACATTTTCCATTGGATTTAGGTCACTTTTGACCCATGTTATGCATCAAAGGGTTAAAAGCATTTCCATTTCATAAAGTATCAGTTTCACCTAGTAACCAAAAACATCACTTTTCACAGTGAGTTGCTCTTCTGACCTGGTTACTCTTAAACAAAGATTATAAAAATAGGTATTCAAAAAAAAATAAAAACATCACTTTTTACAGTGAGTTACTCTTTTGATTTACGATAGTTTCAAAGATTATAAAAATAGGCATTCAAGTTAGCTTAATCACATCCATTGGGTTATGGCATAATTTGGTTATAAATCTCAGGTTATAATATCACACTGTGCTCCCTTATTTAGCTGTTATTCTGCCAGAGCCCCACCCTTGTGGCTGATTCTGGGATCTCATATCTCCATGCATCTTGACAATGTCTAAGTCACAGGGAAGATTAAACAAGCAACTGACTGACCAAGAAAGAGTGTGCTGTAACTGCAACTACTCTCCTCTGTGTTATTTTACATCTAGAGAAAAGAGAGAAGATTTGCAGAAGACAAATTAATAAAATAATGGACAAATTTTAGGTAGCAGAATTAGAGACGTCCTTAGTTTTGGTGTTTGTTGTGGGTCAAGTGCCAAAAATGCTTGATGCTTCATTCATCTTTAATAACTTCAGTTCATTTATTGCCCTCTTGAAGACTGGTGACCAACGCCTATCTACATTACATTACAATAACTTTATTAATCTCCGAAGAGAAATTCAGTTGTCTGGGGTCTCGTCTGTTTACTTTAGAATTAAATAGTCGAATTGCTGATGGTAAGAAAGATTTTCTGAATCTGCAGCGCAGGGATAGGAGACATCCACCACCGATGTTTTGTTGCTCATTGAGGCAGATATGAAGTGGATGATCCATTTTTGTGAGAATGGCCTCCATCTTGCTCAGTGCACGTCTCTCCACCTCATCCTCCAGTGAGTTCAATCTGATTCCAACCACAGAGCCAGCTTTTTTACTCAGTTTGTTTAGACACCTTGCATCCTTGTTTTTATACTGCCTCCCCAGCAGACTGCAGCATCTTACTGCAGATGTCTAATGATTGAAGTCTTCTGAGGCAAAAAAGTTGGCTCTGGCCCTTTTTGCGTATGAAGTCTATTCTTTTAGACCATTCCAACTTATTATCAAGATGGACACCACCTCGATGTCCACGTCAAAAATGTTCACTGCCTGAAAAGGGTGCTTGGATCTGCGGAAATCGATGATCATTTCCTTTGTCTTCGAGGAATTGAGTAGCAGGCAGTTTTTGTGACTCCAGTCACTGGAGGCACTTATCAGATCCCTGTATTCAGCTTCATATCTATTTCTGATACATGCCATGATAGCAGTGTCATCAGAGTATTTTTGAATGTGGCAGGACTCAGTGCTGTATTTGAAGTCTGATGTATACAGTGTGAACAGGAATGGAGCCAGGACTGTTCCTTGTGGAGCCCCAGTACTGCTCATTAATGTCCCAGAAACACAGTTCCCCAGCCTGACAAACTGTGGTCTTCCTGTCAGGTAATCTATGATCCAAGAAACACAGGAGGGATCCACTCCCATCTCTGTGAGCTTGTCTTTGAGTATGGTGGGTTGGATGGAGTTGAATGCATTTTAAAAAAAAAAAAAAAAAAATCAAAGAACACAATTCTCACATAAACTCCAGGTTCCTCCAGATGAGACAGGGCACGGTGAAGCATGAAGACGATGGCATCATCCACTCCAATGTGTTCTTTGTTTGCAAACTGCAAGGAATCGAGTTTGTCTTTGACCTCAAGCCTCAGTAGGCGTACAATCAACAGCTCCAGAGATTTCATGATGTGTGAGGTAAGGGCAATAGGTCTGTAGTCATTTAGTTAAGCCGGACATTTGATTTTTGGTACTGGTACAATACAGGATGTTTTCCATAGAGCAGGCACCTGCCCCAGCTGTAGACTCAGGTTGAAGATCCTGTGGAGAGGTTGACCAGTTGTGCAGCACAGTCTTTAAGCAGCCTTGGACACACACCATCTGGACCAGCTGCCTTCCCAGAGCAAAGTGTCTGAAGCTCCAACATCACCCCTGTCTCTGTGACAGAGAAGGGTACAGGTGCTAGAAGGGAAGTGGCTGCAGCTGTGGAGACGTGTAGGAGACGGAGGAGGAGAAGAAGAAGCTATAGTGGGATTTCCATTTGTTGAGAAGAAGGAGGAGCAGCAGTGGAAGTAGGTGTGTCTACAGTATCAAATTTGTTGAGTTCATCAGCTCTTTTCACATCACCCACTATTGGCTCCCTTTTCTTTTTATTGTTATGTCCAGAGATGGTACTGATTCCTCTCCACACATCACGGATGTTGCTGTGTTGAAAATTCCTCTCTCTTTTTTTTGTATTCCAGCTTTGCCATCTTCAGTCTCCTCTTCAACTCATGTTGTACTTCTTTGAGCCGTTCTTTGTCACCGTCTCTAAAATCTTTTTTTTCTGGTTGAGGATTGGCTTTATGTCGCTTGTGATCCAGGGTTTGTTATTGGGGAAACAGCGAACAGTCTTTGCAGGTATAACTGTGTCTCTACAGAAGTTGATGTACTCAGTAAAACAATCAACCTGTCTGTTAATGTTCATACTGTCCTCATCTGTTTCCAGCAGCACATTCCAGTCTGTTGATTCAAAGCAGTCCTTTAGAGCTTCACTAGCTTGAGGAGTCCATCTTCTGATTTTTGACTTTAGTTGCAGGCTGTCTCAGCACACAAGGTTTGCAACAGGTCTGCAGATAAACCAAATTATGTTCTGACCTGCCCAGTGGTGGTAAAGCAGTAGCTCTGTAAGCTTCTTTTACATTGGCATACAGCAGGTCTAGGATTTTATTTTCTCTGGTGGGGCAGTTAACAAACTGTGTAAATCCAGTCAGGTGAGAGGAGAGGTTGACATGATTGAAATCTCCTGCTATTATTACAAGTGCCTCAGGATATTGAGTCTGTATCCTAGCAACAGTATCATGCAAAACATCACACGGAACCTAGAACCTATCTATCTACCTTTATATTTAATATATATACACCGATTTTGCATTACACTCACTCTGTTTCTCCCTGTGTCCTCTCTCTGAGTGTCCCTGGTCCCAGAGTTGGAGCTTCAGATCTGTGGTTGTTCTCCCACCAACTGGCCTAATCTCCATCATGCCCACTGTGGGATGCTGCTGCTGACCTTCCTCCAGCCCACTGCTTCCTGCTGCCCATTTCCACCAATCTACTCTGCATTGCCCTTACTGAATCTGAATCTATACTTGATATGCTCATCTACATATTTTTGAATTTTACCACCAGCTATATATGTGGTATATTCAATGCCAGAGCTGTACACCATAGCAGTAAACTGTAATCAGTTTCCATGTCAGTTGTATTTTGCATGTATCATCTGCAAAACATCATTATCATTGCATGCATTATCATGCATGCAAAACATCACACGGAACCAAAGTCAGTCGCCTTGGGTGGGATGTATCTTGTAATATGGCCGAAGGACAACTGCCGAAGGACAACTGCCAGCAGTTCAATATCTGGACAACAAATTTCTCCTTAACAGTTCTATGTGAGGAGTTACACCATCTCTGGTTAACAAATAAAGCCAGACCCCCTCCTTTCTTCTTGCCACTAGCTTTAGCATCCCTGTCTGACCTCGTGAGAGTGAAGCCAGGTAGCTCCACAGTTGAGTGTGAGTTGTTTTGATTCAACCAGGTTTCAGTAAAACACAGGAAACTGCATTCACAATATGTTTTGTCAGTCTTCACCAATGTCTCCAGCTCATCACTTTTGTTTGGCAGAGAGTTGACGTTTCCCATGAAGATGTTTGATGGAAGAAAGGGCTTATATCTCCAAGGTTTTTCTGATATATATCCAAAGTTTATCTGACAAATCCTCTGGCAAGGTTTATCTGATAAAAATCTCTTGTCTCCATATTTTCTCAGATTTATCAAAGGCTTCAAATAATGTTACTAAAGTAACATTAGTGTAGTGGACTGAGGAGCAGAACATTCCACAGAAACACACAGAGAATCCAAGGACCCTTTCTCAAAGCTGTAAATTTGGGAAGAAACCATTTCAGAAGACAGCAAACCCAAAACTCACATCCAAATGGAACATCTGCTGATCGGGGTTTACTAAAAAAGGACCACTCACAACTCTCTTGGAGACAACAGGACGTTTCCTGCCTCCACCAGAATCTGATAAGGGTCATAGAGTGTCAACTGTGAGGAAAACTACACCTCTGGAGAAGAAGATTTGCATTCTCAATGTGAGCTTCTGGTCTCCCTTCCAAGCACACAGAATTTTCATTGCAGGAATGAATTGAACAGTTTAAATCAGAAGATTAAGGAAATTAAATAAATTTACTTTCATGTAGTTTAAAGTCTACAGTTTCTTTTTATGATTACTTGATTACTTGAAGTCTCGCTGCAGTCTCGTCTTCTCCTCGAAAAACTATGATAAATTCCTCCTAATCTCATATTAGACATTTTTTTGGCATTCTTGCAAAAACACCAGTTTGAAATAATTTTATGTGGTGTTCCCTGTGCATTTCAGCCATCTATATTTCTTGAAACACTGAATTAGAACGAATTGGATGACGTGACTGAGAAGATACTACCCTAAATGCATCAGCAACATGAAGCTAATTAAGGCTCCATAGCTCATTTAAAACTAGACAATGTTGGCAAGAGGGGATAGTCAAGTTGTTAATGGACAGGGTTATTCTGTTGTATGTTTTCTATCATCTAGAAATTCAGGTGAAGTAGCAGGAGTATGGGGGGGCTCAGCTAGCTATATGTGGCTAGCCGTCCGTATGCTGCCACCAAGTCCTGCAGTTATTAAATAAACACTAGAAGATGTGAGGGCAATGTGGCATTAACACAGTAGTTTGGTATGATGTAGCTTTACTTTCTAATTGGTTTATTGTCAGCTAACTTAAATGAGGGACTTCCAGAGTAGCATTAGGTCCAGTTTAATTGCTTTAGAAGCCCTTTCAAATATTTGTTAGTTTGTATGAGCAACCATCAATGTTTTGACAAGTTTCAGATAAAGTCATTTAATACAGCTTGTATTATTAATGACCTCAGTCTGTCTGTGGTTGCCTTGCAACCTGATAACAGTAAACCCCAGGAAAGGGGCAGTGGGTCAGAGATTGCAGTGCTTATTTGTTCCATAGTTATTGTCTTTTGATGTAATTTATCATGACTTCAGTGATGACGACATATTTATTCCATCACATTTACTCTCATAACTATTAAATCTAATAAGTCTAAACTTTTAAAAATTTGTTCATAGGCTCAAAAGCTAGCCAGCCATTTCCGTATATTGCTTTAGACTTTCATGGAAGTAATTTCTTAAATATTAAATTATTAATTATTTTGCATACTTTTATTTTTATATATACATACATACTCCTCAGATTGTCCGTTGCTGTCCAAATGAATTGCTAATGTACAAAATTTATATATCAAATGATGATTATTTATATTGCTACAAAAGGACTACAAAAAATAATTTTAAAGTACAAAAACAAATACCAATCTCAATTTGACAAAAAGAGACAATCTCTGAATCTATACCATTTATAAACTTTCAATCATTTACAGTGAAACAATATAGAGAAGCTTAGAGAATAACTCATCAATCATAGCCCTTTACCCAAACTGTCTCATAGACTCTGGATTGCAGGTCTAGGCGGTTGCGGTTTTGTAATTTTCTACTGGTAGCACCTTGTCACAGGCAAAACACATCACTTGCAGAACATTTTCTTATCGATAGACACTACAATTTACCAATGTGCCAAAAACGGCCCTCATTGCAAGCTGCTGCTGGGTAGCTGCAGTGTTCGGACAGGTGTGTGACCAAAAGTGACGTTGAAAAGAGTTAAACTATAGTCTTCACATGTCATATTTGTCCAGTACATAACCAAGGGATTTTTTTCTACATGTGATCTCTTCTGTGAACGGAAAAAACAGCACATGTAGGTGCACTTCACATTTCAGGAGAAGACCACATTATAAGTGTAAATACCACAGTACACGAAAGTTGTAAAAGTACTACTTTCCAACACTGTGGTTAACAGAGTTGTTGCCTGTACCAGTTAGAGCAACACCAATACATCTTAATGATCATCATGACCTAGCACAATGCGACCAGTTGAAAATGTAACTCTCAGTCTCAAAAAAAAGGTTGCAAATGCACCATTTTGGTCCCAGTCTGAAGCCCTGGTGTAGACACTGCAGCAGCAGCAACAGTTGCAGTAGATAAAATGACATTTTCATTAGTAACAGGTTCCCTTGCTTGTATTTTTTCCTCCAGCTGCTCTGATGGATGTACAGTTGTAATGTTCCTGTGCAGGTTACTTGTAGAGCCTGCTAGATATGAGACATTAACCCTGCATACTTTGTATTTTCAAAAAGGAAGCCAGTTAAGGTGGTTGGGACATCCAATTTGGATGCCTCCGGGGAGACTTCCTTTGAAGGTTTTCCAAACACATCCGCCTGGGAGGAGACCCCGGGGCAGACCCAGAACTCGCTGGAAGGATTATATATCTTGTCTGGCCTGGGAATGCCTCGGGATCCCCCAGGAAGAGCTGGAAAGCATCGCTGGAGGGAGGGATGTCTAGAATGACCTGCTTCACCTGCTGCCTCCACGACCCTGCCCCGGATAAGCGGAAGACAATGGATGGATGGCTGGATGGATGGAAGCCTTGATCAGTATTTGTGTTGAAGTACTGTTAATAATGTTTCACATAGACCACATTTTAAACTGTTAAGTAAAATATTTCTTCTGGGTGGTAATCTAAGCAGCAGGATGGGACAGAGAAAAATAATCAAGGAATTGGGCTGTTTGTGTGAAATTTAATATCCTGAATAATATTCGTTATCTTTCATTTGGATAAGTTAAAAAATGGCACCCTAGTGCGATGGTTCTGCAAAACTCCACTCAGGACAAGTCAGGAAGGGAAGTAGAGGCAGACTCCCCGGGTTTGGCGGTGGGACCTTGCTGGTATAACGTTCTTCCACACTGTCTGAACCAATTGTCATAATTGATGGAACCATGAAATCTGCTCTCTAACAGAAGTCCTTCTGGAGACTATCTGTCTATCAGTTCATGACCTAAAGCTCAAGTGCAAATAAGTTATGCAGTGTGACTGTGAGCCAAAGCACACAACCAAAAAAACAAAACTTAAGAGTTTGGACTGTCCGAGTCAAAGTCTGCATTTGAATCCAGTTGAGATGCTGTGGCAAGACCTTAAAAGGGCAGTTCATGCTCAAAAAACATCTAATATTGCTGCATCAAAATTATTCTGCTGAGAAGCGGCTAAAATTTCGTCATTTTGACGTGATTGATCACAAGCTATTGCCGTGGGTGATCCAAACAGTTATTAGGTTTAGGGGGCGATTATTTTTTCACAGGGTTCATATGGATTTTAAATAAATCATTATTTAAAAACTGCCATTTGTTTTGTGGGTTGTCGCTGTCAAATATTAAATAAATATAAATATTAGTTTGATGATCTGAAATATGACAGAAATATGAAAAAAAAAAAGACATCAGGAAGGGGACACATATTTTTAACAGCAAAGTATATACTTGCAATTAAACATTTTTGAATGAAGTGTTTATTTATTTTTGTCAAGACTTGAATGTAATTTTAGGAAGTAAGACATTGTGTATTTGGAGTTTCATTCAATCTTGGGGAATAAAGTTCAGGATATCTCAGTCTTTGCCACTTCAATTTTGACCATTCTTTATTGACTCACAATAGGAAATTACTGGAGAACCCCTTTACAGTGGCCCATGGATTACAAATATGTGTATAGTGTTACTTGTCTTACCTCCCAGGCCAGGCCTCAGTCGGTTGTCATATCCATCCAGAAGGCTGTCCAGGATCTTGGTGAAGGTTGTAATGTCTTTGGAGTTGCATGTGAAATTGGAGTCTGCTCTTGACCTAATAAAAAACAAATGTGTGATTAGAAAGAAAAATGAGGACTCTAATCTCATACAACAATGGCACATTCTGGCAATATACAATTTCATCTCCAATATTTCATGCTAAATAAAAATTATTGTTACACTGAATTTCTTGTAAATCAAAAATTGATGGACATACATTCATACTCTACACAAAATTGTATGAACTGAAAAAGAAACCCTACTGAATTGTTTCTTTGTAAACAACATAAAATAAAACTTAGTTAATCCAGGAGGAAATTCCTGTGCTGGATATTCCTAAAAAAAAAAAATTTAAACAAAACAAATGACATATTAGAAATGCAGTGCCTAAAAAGTAAAAGCCAATAAGATATAAGCATAATACATTACTGAAATTACTACCAAAAAAAGAGCTAAAATAAGGTTATGATGAAATACTATGTTGCACCTAAAAAAATGAAATGAAAATTAAATATTGCATATATTGATGATGCTGTACATGAAAATTAATAGTGCACATCATCAAAAAGTTGCAAATGAAAATTAATTGTTGCACATGACAATGACATATTGCACCTGAGAAATGAAAATATGAATTAATGCACATGAAATGAAATGCTACACATAATGCAGAACTATTATTGCACAAACTATTGAGAAGTAATATTACAGTCATACTGAAAATATTGTTTAAATCTAAGTGTCCACTGTTTTAGTTATCCTTTCTTGCAGAAGGGGTAAGAGTTAGTTTGATGGCCACTGGCAGGAAAGATCTCCTGTGCTGTTCTGTGCTGCACCACAGTGATCTCAATGTGTTGCTGAAACTGTTCTGATGTTACAACAGAGTGCTGGGGAATGAGAGACATTGTCCAAAATACTGAGCAGGGTCCTCAACATCCTCCTCTCTGACACCTGCAATGAAGACTCCAGCTCCACTCTCTGGACAGGACCAGCCTTCTGAGTCTGCTAGCACCCCTGCCTTCACTCTGCTGCCCCAGCACACAACACAGTAGAAGGTGACACTTGCCGCCACTGACTGATAAAACATCTGCAGCATGGTTAGGCCGATGTTGACAGACCTCAGTCTCCTAAGCAAAAAAAACCAGGCAGCTCTGAATAGTACCATACAGTGCCTCTGTGTTTTTAGTCCAGTCCAGTTTATAGTCTATGTGGACACTGAAGTATTTGTAATCCTCGCCTGCGTCCAACTCTATTCCTTTGGAAATGACTGGGTTGTGATTGGTTCTGTCCCTCCTTCAACACTATATTCCCCATTATCTGTTATTTAGATATTCCAACAACAAAAGGCAAGTGTGATCAGATGACATATTGATTTTGTGTAAACTAGACAGTAAGAACAAGTTGCAAAGCCATATTTGTCCACTTGGTTCTGGAAAAATGATACTTGTTTGGGGACCTCAGGTGAGCAGCATCTAACACTGCTATGATTAGTCACCACAACTGATTGTCAACGCTAAATGTTCTGCTGACATCAATATTTTAAACCACTGCATGGCTTTCAAATTTTTGCTCTAAAATGCGTCAGTTCATTGCAACAAATATTTTTCATTCATGAACACTACTTTATTGCTGTATCATGTTGTCTGCCATTTTTGGCTTCAGTCAAGTAGCCTCAGCACAGGGTTTGAGTTAAGTTCAGGGTTAGGATCTCATACTTTTAGAATGCCAGGTGAAGCAGAGTCAGACACACACATATTAGCAAAAGCCTACAAAGTCCAAAGGCTCCTAAAGTATACGAGTACTTCAAATGAACAAAAATGTGGTTTGTAGACTGTACAAAGTTTTCCTAGCATACCTGAAGAGAAATCACACAGGCACTTCTCTGGAAGATACACCTTTTAGGTATCTTTTGTCCTTGTAGCTGCTAAATATACTAATACAGCTCAAAACGCAAAATTAAAATTAACTCCAATTGTTAGTTGATATTAATATTGATAGAAAAGAGGTCTTGACCTTCAGCCCCAGCCAGATCCAAATTATATTCACTTTAGTCAGGCCAAGAAGGCTGTCATGAAAAGATTCATTTGTTTGCCTTACAGGAAATAAAGAATCAGTTCTGGTACTTGGTTCACACTAAGGGCTTAAAGACTTACAGTAAAGCATATGTCAGGCTTTATAAATTTTAGCCATTTTGATCTGTCTTTTATTGTTGTTGTTTAAACAAGATAAAATTTTGAACAGGGAATGACTTCAAAATCATGTTTTGTAAAGCTTTTAAATAGATAAATAAAGCCCTGATGACCGAAATGCCAATTATTTTGCCTGTCAAAATTGGTACAGACAGCCTCCAATGTTCTAGTGTTTGAAAATGCAGTTTGACAGATTGTGCACTCGGGGAAATTTTACCTGCTGACAAGGCCACTTGACTATTTTAACCGTTTTTTTTATTTGAAGTGAAAAATAACCACACTGTGTACTTATAAACAAATTCAATTTAACTGTTATTTAAACTTGTATAAGAAGGAAAGCACAGTGATACAGTCAGGCAGAGAGCTGTCAGAGAGGAGACCATCTGACAAGTCTCAATGGGAATTACTTTGTCTTTTTCATAAAAATAAATAAATGGCCACGGCATTGAAGTACCACATCACATAATGCCATGATCACACTATTTACCGAATTATGTTGGTTTGGCCATGTGGAACACGGGGTGCTATAAAATTATATTTGATACATTACAGACAATGTAATTGCTAAGGGTCGTAACAACACTGAGAGCCAGTTCCTAAACTTGAGTTTATCTGTTGTACACAGCCTACACCGATGTACGGGCTATTATCAAAAAGCCGAATTTCCCAGAACGTCAAAACAACTCTTAAGAGACTGCATTCACTCTCATTAATGGTGTGATATCTTTCTGATAAGCAATTAATGGTTCAGTGTTTAAATGTTTCAGAGGTCTGGCGTTACGCTTCATAAATGGGAGAAGCAGTCCAGAGAGGACGTGTCCTAAATCTCTTTTTATCGCAGTTATTTAATGTCTGTTCACTTAAATAACAGCTACACACAGTAGTCTACATAACAAACCAACTCGTTTACCACATAGAAAGCCGGTTATCCACATAGAAAGCCAGAGAGCCATGTATGCTGCTTGTACCCACCGTCCGACCACGACAATAGTATTATTCTGGTCTTCTTCGCACAATTTTTAAAAGAAACAGACAAATAAAGAACTTACCGTGCCTGCCACAGTACGATCAAGAATATCATTACAGGCAGAGAATGTGAGCTCCGTTGTCCTCTCATTGTTGAAGCCTGTGAACCACACGGCAAACGCTACCGGAGCCCGTAATCAGTTCGATAAAGTTGGAAAGATATTCATATATTCGGACTTCCGGCATCAATAACTCATTAGATATACGTTGTCAAAACATATACGGTGCCTCTTTCCTATCGTTGTAAGGTAGACGGTGTGATAAAAGCCCAGTTGTATCAAAAGTAGCCGTTATTCAAGCCGCAGAAATAACGTGGGTGTCTACGCGCAGCCGGTGCTGTGCGATGAGTGCACTGGGACCGTCTGCAAATTGCAAAACCGCTGCAACAGTGAAGAGAGACACTACAAAAGAAATAGCAGGGACATCATATTTTGCAAAAGTATGCATTTCAGCTCACGAGCAGCATTTTAAGTGTATAAAAATCACGAAGGCTGCATTACGTGAACTTCAGTGTTTACAAAGAAGTTTCATCTTCAGAATGACTTCACATGTGCTTAATAAATTGACTGAAGTACTGACAAATGTGCTACTGTTAAAGTACAATACGTGTCACATGAAACAAGTGTTAAAGAGTGCATGGTATTGTGGTAATTTTTGTGTTTTTATTACACCAGAAGTGTTTGGGGGAAATTTGCTCATTGCTCAGGCAACCATCTTAGCGTCGAAGCGTAGCCTTACCATAGACCCGGATGTGTGCATTTTTACATTGCGAGGACAGAAACTTAATGTAAGTCAGACTCAAAACAGGTCCTATTATCCATAAACAGTGGTGGAGGAAGTACTCTTGCTCAGTATTTAAGTAAAAGTACAGATAACCAGCAAAATGTATACGTAAGTAGAATCAGAAGTACTACATTAACAATCCTACTGAAGTAAAAGTAAATAAATACTTACTTTTAAATGTACTTTAAGTATCAAAAGTAAAAACACTCACACAATGGGTTGTCTCTTAATGTCCAGGCCTATATTTCAATGAAAAAAAACATAGTATGGGGATGTGTTACCCTGTCAGGTAATATACAACCAACAGAATTATAAAACAGAGCGTGAAATGTATCACAGCGGATAAGCATAAGTACACTCACCTTTACAATAAACAAAAGTTGTTGCTGAGACATCTGCAGACGTATAAGAATTACTAGTAATTATGACTGCATTTTCTAATACATTAGGCAAAACCAGTAAAGGAAGATGGTTATATCTTCAAATCATTAACTTTTTTGTAATCTATTCAAAGCACAACAATAGACTCTGTTGGCTGCATGTCAAGCCTGCTACTGCAGGTTCCAGATAGTGCTCTCCCTTCTCCCCGCCTTTTCTGTGTTTCCTAGGTGTGCTTGGCACAGAGGCTGTGGCAGCAGGTGATTCTGATCAGTAATCAGCACCAGCTGAGGCAGGAGCAGGTGGAGCTCGTCCAATCAAGAACCATCCCTGCTGCACTAAAATCAGATGCCACTCACCACTCGTTGCCGGACCGTGAACGATCAGTAGTCAGTTCTCTGCACCGTTCTCTCTCGCCCTTGAGTTTTTGTGGAACTTCTGGTAATTGTGTTATTGCTTCTTTCTAGTCTCGATTCCACATGCTCCAGCTCTGTCTGTTTCCTGCCCACCTGGTTCATCCGATTATCTGGCCAACAGCTCATCTGCACGCTCCCCACCTGTGTTGACTTCTCAACCACCAATCACTCCCAGATTCCACTCACCTGGACCATTCAACCACTGTCTCTGGCATTTCAATCCACAAGCCTGTGGCCGCAGCCTCCAAACCCTGGAGCCCTCACCACCAGACACACACCACGTCTGCTCCCGATCTCAACACACTGACAAGAAGATCCGGTTTCTCAGTCCCTGGTCCTTCCAGTTAGCTCAGCTAAATCTCAGTCCGAGCATCCCAGCTTCTTGTAGGCCTGTAGTTTTTCTTAATGTCTATGGAATTTCTGTGTAGTGAATTCTGAGCCTAGTTCTCTTGTTTAATCATTTACCTATTCCAGATTAGTATTAGAATACTGAAGATTCCGTGAGTATAGTCGCTCTTCTGTGTAAGTAGATTCAGTCTCCAGTAGTTCTGGTGTTTTGTCGCTTAGTCATCGGGTTAGTATCTGCTTCTTAGTTAATTCTCAATTCCGTATTTCCTAGTATCTTTCCTGCCGAGGCATTACCTTTCGTGGGATAGTTTAATCTTGTTCATTTGTCCTCATTCCGCCAGCCCACTAGGGGTTTTCTTGAGTAAGTCTGTCTGTAGGATTCGGTGACTGTATGTCACTTCCAGTTGAAGTTTTCCGGTTTAGTTTAGTAGTTCTATTCTGTGAATCTCTGTAAAATAAAATCTTTGTTTTACATATATTTGTCCTCCATCTCATTTCCTGTGCCTGAGCCTTGAAGGAAACTGTAACACTGCATTACAGAAAAAAAATATATCCAGAGTTCACATGGCAAAAAATAGGTAATTGACTAGGCTATTAATCAATGACAATATTAGCACTGGCAATTTGTTTGAGTAATTAGTTTGCGACATTTTTAAGAACATGCTTAAAAATTGTTCCTCACTGGCAATTACACCCTAAATGTAAGAAGGAGTGTTTCCACAGGTCCTTTATTCCAACATTAGACTTTACAATGCCGCTTTATATACTGGTCTACCTCTGACCCTGCTGCATTTTTTCCCCTTACATATGCATACCACTTATGTGCAATAACTGTTCCAATCTCATGCTCATGTAAATAGTCTTCCTTAAAAAAAACATCTTCTGTGTATATATTCTCTGCATTTTTGCACTGTTTCTAATTTATTCTTGTACAGCCTTTATACTGTTTTTCTCCTTTGAAGCTGCTGTAACGGTGAACTTTCCCCACTGTGGGATCAAAAGTTTATCTTATTAACTAAAAATCTCAGTGCAGTAAGAATACAGAGAATTTGAGGACAGAATGTAGAGCTTTGGAAGAGACAGATCATGTCACATTTTTCAGTTATTTGTCTGATCAAATAGGCTAATTTATCGACAGATTATTCAACTATTCTAATCAACAGAATACTCAACTGTGAAAAACAAAAAATAGTTGCAGCCATTTTTTAAACCTTTATTTTCTTTAACTTCTGACATGTCGCAAACATGACGATTCAACAAGTCTTAATGCTGGCAAGGCTCATCTGTAAACATTTTTTCCCTTTGTACAAATGGTTTTAACATGGCAGTTTCATGGTCATTTGCATTAGCAGAACTTCTTGTTCAATTTCAACAAGAGTTGGTTTTCAAAGTTTTTTGAGCCTAGTCTGCTTTTTGGAGAAAAAAATCTGCCCACCTGAGCTAGTCTTTCATGCTGCCTGTCTTCACAGCAGAGTGTTGATTTTGAGGGACAAGTCGAGAAGATTGGGCACTGATTTTGAGGACATTCATGGAAGTTGTTGAACTGACCAAATAGAGATGTCCAACTGTCTTTTTGTCTTTTTTACATAGTTGTTGCTGTCAGGTCATTGTAACGCTGGAGATGTGATCTGTGCCTTTTCTGAAAATAAATCAACATTAAAAATATATTCTGAATTAATTAATTAATGTTAATTCTAGGGCTGGGCGACGTTACCTAAAATTTACATCATTGTATAATTTTTCTGTGGTAATGGTATTATATCATGCTACTGCAGGAATACTCCACTGAAAATATGAGTCTCACTTTTCACTCTATCAACAATATAGTACAACGTATCCCAACAAAAAGAAAATATTTTTTTTAAAAACAGATACAGGTTTCCCACAGATTCATTATAAGCGCTCTCCGCCACAGAATAATTTTTACTTTTTGGAACTGTGCATCTCATTCTCACTCATAAGTGCGCGGTCAGTGAACAGCTGGTGTACCATACAGTCTCCGATACAGACAGCAGATTGCGCTGTGGCTTTTAGTCTGACTGGAAAACCAACAATGGAGCGGAGTGGTGCTAAAACTTGTGGGCTCAGACTGATGACAATCTGTGAAAGAGCTTAGAAGAAAATGCACAGCATTAATGCACAACATTGACCTTGACAAAATGTGAACGTTGTAATCGCGACCGCTAAATGGCTAATGTAAAACAGACGAGTTTATGCTTGTGGTAAAATCCGTTCACTGTTTGTTTTTACCACCAACAGGTTTGTTGTCCCAAGTGTATGACAATATTATGAAGGATCCATATAGAGACAGGGCTGCTGTTAAATGGTCAGAATAAAAAAAAACAAGACAAGACTAATTTTACCCGCACTATCTAGGCAATGTGCAGGTACAAACTTGTCCACGAATACTACTTTCACAACCAAGAAAAGCTAGACCCTATATTGTATATGATGTCGAGCTAGCATGTGTGACAAGCTAACTAGATGGTAACCTTGCGTTCCCATGGAAGTTGAAACTAAATACTGAAAACACTGTTGTACTCTTTTCTGGCAATTGCTGTATTGTGACACCTACAATTGTCACAACTGTATAATTATTTTATGCAATATTGTAATAGAGGCCTTTGCTACAGTTTTACCAGTCACTAGGGTGCAGTTTCCTAATTTCCCCACAAGGGGAAGATTCTACTGAGGCGAGCAAGGTGGTGTTAACCCTTTGATGTGCAGTGTGGGTCAGGAGATACCCATTTTCCATTGGACCCATGTTGTGCATCAAAGGGTTAAGGCAGCACGTAGCTCCCACCGCTCAGACAGAGAACGGCCTGCTGAGTAATGACAACTGATGGCTCCTGTCTCCCTTGTCTTGCATAAAACAGGACACATCTTCTGACGACAGGTAACTTGGCTGAGGCCTGTACCAGTATACTAATATACACTTTGCTAGATTAGAGCATTTATAACATGATGTCACTAAACAAAACTAATATAACCTTGGCTAATAAGTATAAACCCGAGAAAATAACGTAGCATAGCAAGAGCTCTGCTTACCTCAATGTGTTTCTTTAGATTTGAAGGTGAATTATTGAAAGCCAGTAGTTCTTTTCTTTGAGGCAGACAGTTGAGACACTAGAATTTCCATGATTCATTCCTGGAGCCTATATAGCCGCATTTCCATAAGCACCTACTCGGCGCGAGATGACTTGACTCGTCTTGGTTTGTGAGCTTTTCCATCAGGACTAGTACCTGGTATTGTTTTTAGTACCTTCTCGGCTAAGGTTCCAAGCGAGCTGAGATGAGCCGATAATGTGACGTCTGCAGAGTGCAGGCCACTGATTGGACAGGAAGTAACAACACACGAGAGTGACTCCAGCACGATAACAAAACCCGGCATTAAAAAAATAAAAAATTGCAAATGTAACCCCAATGGCCCGGCAGGTGTCAGGTGGGGGGTGTTTATAAATCCTGTATGTGTAAACAAAGAGACACACGTTTTAGCTTCCATTCAGCTTGGCAGCAGGATTTATTCTGCAGCAAGTGCCTCAAGGCGGTTTTATGTTCCTCTCTGGCACTATGCGCCATCTAGTGACCTGTTTGAAAATTGCTTTGACACAGAAATCCGTAATGCACCATGAAATTAGTTTTTTTTAACATACTTAAACACAATGAAATAGTTTTTACAAAAAATTTCTATATAAGGGTATCTGTTTTTAAACGCATTTTAACTTATTTTTAGCAATTAACTGTATTAGTCTCAATGACTTTTTAATCTTTTCTTATGACATATTTAACCTTTCAACTGTATTCCCATTCATCTCTAAGATAAACATTTTTAACCATTTTACACTCTCCCCTGCTTTTTTTTGAATGTCTCCTGACATTTGCTATGTTTAGTACTTGAGTTTATGACAGATTAGTAAACTTGGGTGAAGCAGTTGTAGTAGTAAGGAGGTGGGTAATTGAAGTATGACAGTGGAACAGCACTGAGATTACTTGTGGTAGGGTAGCCTGACAGTAGCGAGTTTACCCCTGCATTCCACTGCTGGTAAAATGGCTGTCCCAGTGTGCCATAGGTGAACACTTCCTTTGGTTTGACTGTCTGTTTGGATCTCCTCACTGTCGGTGTTTCCACTCCATGTTCTCCCTCTGCTTCCACGTTTCCTTGTGATCTATCTTGTGCATCTTCCTCCAGTACGACATCCTGAAGAGTTTCATTCTCTCCTTGTGATATGTTTTCCCCCTGGTCCTGGTTGCCTGTTTCCTCTCTAACAGCGGGGTGAAAGTCACGGGCTGTGGCACTTAGCCTTTGCTCAGTCTGAGGATGCTGCACTGGTTGATTGTGCTTTGTCTGTTGAGGTCTCATCAACCTGTAGCATGGAACTGGTTGGTAAGTGTACTCCTCATCAGAACTTTCTGTGTTTTCTTCCTGTGTGTCAGTAATGGTCTGTTTTTGTTTCTTAGGGTTTCCTTTTCTTTTCTGGGTTGGTGCTGGAAGTGTCTCTTCCAGGGGAAGTTCATTAACTGGAAGGAGAAGGTTTCTGTGGCGTACACGCAGAGTTTTGGGTCCCTTCTCAGGTTGAACTTTGTAAACTGGCCCCTCATTAACTCTCTCACAATACGATGCACCATCTGTTCCCAATACGCTCTGAGCTTCCCAGGACCTCCTCTCTCTGAAAGGTTTTTCACCAGCACTCGATCTCCTGGGTGAAGAACAGCACCCCTAACTGTTCTGTCATATTGGTTCTTACTTTTGGCTGAGGATTTTTCACTGTTTTGGGCTGCGATTTCATAAGCAGAACGCATTCTGTTTGCCCATTTCTGTGCGTATGCCTGCCGATCAGGAGACTCAGGCTCTTTCTTGGGTGGGAACAGTAAGTCAACAGGTAAGCGCGGAGGTCGGCCATATAAAAGGAAAAATGGGGAAAAGCCGGGGGCTTCATGCCTTGTGCAATTATAGGCGTGCACCACATGGGGCGGATGATCTTTCCACTGACTCTTTTTTTCCTCTTCCAGGGTATGCAGCATTTGGAGTAGCGTGCGATTCAGCCTCTCCACCGGGTTACCCTGCGGGTGGTATGGTGTAGTTCATGAATGACCAGTACCAGCCAGCTGCTGTAATCTGTTGAACAAGCTGTTCTCGAACTCCTTCCCCTGATCATGGTGAAGCTTCTCAGGATATCCAAAGCAGGGAATGAAGTCCTGAAAAATCTTGTCGGCTGCCGTTTATCCTGCTTTATTTTTTGTTGGATACGCTTGAGCAAAGCGTGTGAAATGGTCGACTAGGACAAGTATATACTCATAGCCTTGACTTTGCTCCAAGTGTAAGTAGTCAATGCATACTAACTCGAATGGACTGCTTGTGGAGATGTGTCCCATGGGCGCTCTCTGGGGAAGAGTGGGGCATTTCTGTTTAAGGCAGACACATCTTTTGTTAACATAGTCTTCTATCTCATTCTGCATGATGGGCCAGTAAAATCTCTCACGGGCAAGATGAGTCACTTTCTCAGCACCAACATGGCCCATGTCATTGTGCAGGCTTTTCAGCACAATGGCTCTGAACTTTTTTGGAAGGACAAACTGCCTGTGTTGTTCAGTCTTTCGATAGAGAATGCCATCATCCACCTCAAGCTTATTCCATTCAAATAGCAGTCTTTTGGTCTCTTTCCTCATGTTTCTTTTGTCACTTTTATTTGGAGTCCAGTTCTTAAGTTTCAGTGAGACAACTTCTGCAATGTCTGTGTCTTCCTGCTGTGCCACATACACGTCTTCTGGTGTAACACTGGAAATATTCTCAGGTGTCACAGCATCCATATGTGCAACGTTAAACTGCAGGGCGGCAACCCAAGGTACGTCACTCTCTTGAGCTGCTTTGCTGCCTCACCATATTGTACGGACAATCTCAGGTGAGATAATCTCTGTGTGTTCTTTCATGCCATCCTGAAGTTTCAGTGGATACCTTGACAATGTATCTGCATCTGTGTTCATCTTCCCTGGCCGGTATTTGATATCAAAGTGGAAATCAGCAAGCTCACCGACCCATCTGTGTCCCACAGCATTTAATCTGGCAGTGCTGAGAATGTAAATTAAAGGGTTGTTATCGGTGTACATTGTGAATGTTGGGGCGTAATAGAAATAATCCCTAAATTTATCACAGATGGCCCATTTGAGAGCCAAGAACTCAAGTTTACCGGAGTGGAGGTGGTAATTTCTCTCGGCAGGCGTGAGAGTTCTTGATCCATAACCAATAACCCTTAACTTGTTTTCTTGACGCTGGTATAACACTGCTCCCAACTCTTCACTGGACACATCGGTGTGCAGTACAAATGGACAGTCAAAGTTGGGTTAAGCTAGGACAGGAGGGTGAGTTAGCATTTCCAACAGCTTGGCCACAGCATCCTTGTGTTTTGCTTGCCATGTCATGGGTGTTTTTGATGGAAGCTGCCCTTTATCTGCCTTCCTGCCCCCGACTGTGCTTTTGCCAGACTGACTCTGAGTGTCATCTTTAATGTCATTTGGTTTCTGCAGCAGTTCAAACAATGGTTTTGCCAGTCGGGAGAAGTCTTGGATAAAGGAGCGGTAGTATCCCAGAAATCCCAACAGGGACTTGACATCTCCAACAGTGCAAGGTTGTTTGTCTTTAAGTGCCATCACTGCTGCCAAATCCTGTGGATCAATCTTTACTCCTTCTCCAGACACCAGCCTGCCAAGGTCACGAACCTTGCTTTTGAACAACTCACACTTGGTGGGTCTCAGTTTGATGCCATGTTCCCTCATGTGGCTGAGAACTTGTCTGAGGTGATGTATGTGGACCTCAAAGGATACTGAGTAACACAGCACATCATCAAGGTATGGATCAGTGGAAAGCTCACCTTTAGCTTCAGTAGTTAAAACTAGCGGATTGGTTTTGAATACTGCATCATTAATTTTTTGAACAACACAAACATCTATTTCGACATTATGCTTAGTAAGCACCTCTTTGATTTTTTGGAGTGAATAACTTTTAGAAAACTGCAAAATGTCATTGAATTCTTAGACAATTTTCTGTAAAGTACTTTTAGAAACATGCAATACTGACTGCATACACAGAAAAACAGATGTAATTTTATGTTCTAGAGTCTTACATTCTACATGCTCTTCATTAATAGGTGAATTGGAATCTTGATTTGAGCTACTCTGTAATGTCACTACCTCACCAAAATTGTCTTCTGGCTGGTCAATGGCGAGAGTCTCAATGGCACAGTTTTCATTTTTAGAAAGCACTCAAACTAGTCCTAATCTCCTTTGCATTCTTGTGCTTTCTACTTCTGTGTGAACTGAAGGTTTTAGGATTGTTCGTTTTAAACACACACAGCAGGAACGGGCAATGCACAGTCTGCTGATTTTTTAAATGATGTCCAAGATGAGTGAAAAATGCACGCTGAGTACAACTTTCTCAAAATTTGCATAACTCACAAAAAAAAGGTTGATGTTTCCTGCACTCTTGCAGTCTTGCAATGTGGCCTGGTAAAGTGTGATTTTAATGCACCATGTGTTTTGAAGGTACACACACACTCACTTTAAACACAGGGCCAATTTGCTCTTCCTCCATGTCGTAGTCGATGGTGCCTCAACAGCCCTTCTTGACTTGAGCTGATGAAATCAAGGAATCTGCACTTCATAAACCTATGAAGTGGGTGTGCATATCCAGTCTCTTGCCGCTCTTAAAAATTAAAGCAGTATAATGTAACAGGCAAAGAATATGATAATGTTCTGCTCAGACTGAATCTGTTTGTGAGGTGTTGATTTATTTTAATGGTCCTTTTAGAGGCTGCAATTCATGGCAGTCTCTTTGCATGTCTTGGAATTGTACCGCCCTATACTGCTAGCACTGTATTAGCGCGGCTAACGCTGTGCTAGCGTGGCTAACGCTGTGCTAGCGCGGCTAACGGCATGCATTACAGGTTACTGACTCTCACAAATACAAACCACATACAGGACAAAAAGGGTACAGTCACTGAAGCGCCGTCGTTCACACTGGTAGCCGTGGTTGACCCCGGTCTTGTGAGGTCAACCGGCCGTGTCACATGACCGGAGGAGCGTCGCGTGATTGGCTGGGCATTGGTTCGATTTTGGCCAGGATCGATTGTTTACGCCTGAGTCCCCCGGATGTGAACAGTGAATTTTTTGACAGCGAATTTTGAACATTGAATTTTTTGATGGCAAATTTTGAACATTGAATTTTTTGATGGTGAATTTTGAAGACATCGAATTTTTTTGACGGCGAATTTTGAAAACCGAATTTTTTTGATAGCGAATTTTGAAGATATTGAACTTTTAACTGGTTTTTAGAATTTTGATTAGCTAAATTCAGGCATAAAAAATTCACATACGTAATTTTGATGCAAAAAAATTCAACATAAGAAATTCAGCAGCTTTTAAAATTCAGACTCTGATGAGTCTGATTTGCTTCCATACATATGTAGCAGAGTAAATGATTCCACTTGCCATCTCATATTACATATTTGGTTCCCACGGTGACCTCCAGATATGGCGTGGACACACACGTCTGGGCCCCTGCAGACTTGGGGTGTGTGCCCCCACGTTGGTCGCAGTCTGCTGTGTCCAGTTGCCGTGGTAAAATGACCAGTATAAGCTCCGCTTGAGAAATGCTAATTAAGTTCACCCTCCGTGCTGAATAAATTGTTTTGTGTTTTTAGCATGATCGGGAGGTTACCACGTGTGCGACTGTGAGAGTAATATCAGTGAGTTTAACCAGGTACATGATTCATTCATTCATTCATTTTTTTTCATATTAATATGCGCTCTCAGTCTGCTGTGTCCGGTTGCCGTGCATGATCGGGAGGTTACCACGTGTGCGACTGTGAGAGTAATATCAGTGTGTTTTACCAGCTCCTGCAAATAAGCGGCAGATTTGATGCCAAAAGGGAAGATGCTTTGTGCCTGATTATCTACACAACGCAAGAGAGAGTACACAATCGCTACACATACATAGTCATTATAACAAACTCATCATTAACAATAATACTTGCTAATGTTAGATACAACCTAACACACAGTTTATCAACAGTATGAGTAATAATGCGCTGACCTGTTGTCTCCTTAACTATGTCAGCACAGGTTTAACATAAAGCCCGTTTCTCAGTATGCCTACCTGGCATTGAGAAATTGCCAAAGTTAACATATTTAAACAAAACACTCGCTTGTACAACTTCACCCAAGGACTGCAGGACCGGGAAAAAGGCTTGCCACGTGCGGAGCTGAAATGGTGGCTTCAAACCTCTGCAAAGTTGTTCAGGAAACTGTACTTTCGGAGAAGCATGCGCAGTTTTGCGCACATACTTGACTCCTGCTTCAGTAAGTGTTGGCTCTGGTCCAACAAGGGATTTTGAGTTTTGTCACCACGTGATATGTAGTTAGGGCAACCTGAAATGCACACTTTGGTAAAATATGTTATCCCCGCAATTCCTTCAAACCAAATACTCTGAAACATCATTTGCCTTCATATTTATCACATTTCAAGTCATTTTGAAGGAGAAATTTGTTTGAAAACATGAAGTTCACGTTACTGCATGAAAACATGAAGTTCACGTTGCTGCAGCCTTCATGAGTTTTATGCCCTTGAAATGCTGTGTTCCTGAGCTGAAATGCACATTTTTGTAAAATATGTTGTCCTGGCAATTCCTTCAAATCAAATAAACTGAAACATCATTTGCCTTCATATTTATCACATTTCAAGTCATTTTGAAGAAGAAATTTGTTTGAAAACATCAAGTTCACGCTGCTCCTGAGCTGAAATGCACACTTTGGTAAAACATGTTGTCCACGCATTTCCTTCAAACCAAATCAAGTGAAACATCATGTGCGTTCATATGTATCGCATTTCAAGTAGTTCTGAAGAAGAAATTTGTTTGAAAACATGAAGTTCACGTCACTGCACCCTTTATGCGCTTGAACTGCTATGTTCCTCAGCTGAAATGCACACTTTGGTAAAATATGTTGTCCCCGCAATTCCTTCAAACCAAATCAACTGAAACATCATTTGCCTTCATATTTATCACATTTCAAGTCATTTTGAAGAAGAAATTTGTTTGAAAACTTGAAGGTCACGTCACTGCAGCCTTTATGCGCTTGAAATTCTGTGTTCCTCAGCTGAAATGCACACTTGGTAAAATATGTTGTCCCCGCAATTCCTTCAAACCAAATCAACTGAAACATGATTTGCCTTCATATGTATCGCATTTCAAGTCATTCTGAAGAAGAAATTTATTTGAAAGAAGTTCACGTTACTGCATGAAGAAATGAAGTTCACGTTACTGCAGCCTACATGAGAATTATGCGCTTGAAATGCTGTGTTCCTCAGTTGAAATGCACACTTCTGTAAAATATGTTGTACCCGTAATTCCTTCAAACCAAATCAACTGAAACATCATTTGCCTTCATATGTATG